>NC_041045.1:3526513-3826513 GCF_900634775.1 Gouania willdenowi
AATGTGTTGATCGAAAACAAATTTAATTTGGCGGGTTGGTAGGCTGGCTTTCAGACCGGTTCAAAGCCAGTCTAGCACTTCGTCCTGGAAGCTTGGAACGTGAGCAGCAGTGTGCCTTTGCCGTCGCGGTGGCTCGCATCATTTTCGAGGTGAACAAGACAAGGTAGGTGTATCCTTTTCTGCAAACACGGTGGTTATTATTTTTGTCGAATCCGTCCAAAAAATTAGGCAGTTCGTGCGTTTAAAATACGTGCTCCCAGCTAGCATTAGCCAATGTTAACATGTTGTTGTTGGTCGCTAGAAAGGAATGTTTTGGATAACTTTGTAGAACACGTGTAGATCAGGCGGAGGCGAAACAAAATTGCACTCGGATATAACGCGCCACAACAGCGTTAGCTCTCGAGCTCAGAACCGGAGACCCATACAGTGTTCACTGAACAACACAAGGTGAGCCAAAGTGCGCGAACTTATCTCTTGTTCTCCCCTCATCAAACGCACACTTTATTATCTCCAGTTCACCCTGTGTCACCGTTAAGTTGTACGGGGAGGGGGGAGGGGGGGGGGCGCTGTGCTGTAGCCGAAATAAAGTTAGAGCAGACCAACTTGTTTTGGCTATAAAATCAAATTGTAAGAGATATCAATGTGTGCTTGTATATTCTATATAAAACTATCCCTTCTTTACATATCTAACACATATGTTGCACAACCTAATCAAAGAAATATATAATTGCTGTTTTTTATTTATTAAAATATTTTTAGGGTTTTTATTAAATCAATAGCTGAAAATGAATCATGGCCACCTCAATAACACACCTCAGAAAACTCTGCCTAAGTTGGGGAGGGAACATTGGTGAATATACCTCACATTGTATGTCAGTATAATGTACACATTAGTAACAGCTAAAATGTGTATTTTTAGGTTAA
Source organism: Gouania willdenowi (assembly GCF_900634775.1). Classification (NCBI taxonomy): domain Eukaryota; kingdom Metazoa; phylum Chordata; class Actinopteri; order Blenniiformes; family Gobiesocidae; genus Gouania; species Gouania willdenowi. The sequence continues at coordinate 3,527,438 of NC_041045.1, forward strand.
TAAAAAATAAGTCATTTCAGAAATGTTGATGACCACAACAATTTTTTGTTTCTATTTCCATCTGAAATAATTACACCATTAATTCATACACATTTACACATTTTTAAATATTTTGCATTTCCTTTTACAGCACCTAATACCATTAAATATTTTAACTGGTCTCTTAAACATTTATTTTTGTTAAATACAAGATATGAGGGAAGGAAGGAGTTGTCGTGTATTTTTTCTGTTTCATTTGTACAAGTTACAAACGAGCATATATTGTCTGTGTATATATATTGTGTGTATATTTCTGTCTAACAGTTCATATCTTCTGTTATCAGATTGGTGACTTACTGATACCTAAAAGATCTGACGGTGGACCAAGGTATGATACAGGTAAAATTCATTTTGCTGAGCTTTTTAACATGGATTACTTTTTAATTTATTTTTTATTCTTTCTTTTTTTTTTTTTACATATAATTTTAACAGAACAATAATGAGCTGGCCTTGCAAATACTGTCAACATATCTTGCCTACCAGAGAGGACATTTTAAAACATTACCGGTTGCAACATGGAACTCATCAGTTACCTTGTATATATTTACAATGTCCCTGCTCATTCAAAACCCGGAATGGTTTACATGCACATTTATCACGGAACCACATGGAAACAAAACAACAAAGACTTCAGACAAAGCGACATTTTACATGTCTCGTGTGTGGCCTCAAAGAATTCCCTTATGAGGGAGAATTTTTCCAACATTTGGGCTGTCACCTAAAAAAAAACGAAACTGTTGACTGTGTGTTTGAAGGGTGCTCCTTTCAAACAAATATTTACGGCACATTCAAAACACACAATTATAGGAAACATACACCACGTGCTTTATCTCGGTTTAAGGCTACTATACTTCAAGAAGATGAACATGAAGAATTGGAGTCATTTCCAGAAGTTCATGAGGTGGAAGGAGTCAGAGAACAAGTGGCTGAAGTTGAAAACTTGGATGCACACCTCTTGCAAAGTGATATGAGGAGCACATTTGTAAATCACATAGCCTCATTTCTGCTAAAACTGGAAAGTGTGAACAACATTTCAAACACTTGCATTAATGAGTTGGTGGAAGAGTTGTGGTTTGTTGCTTCGGAGTCCATGTCAGCTGCTAAAGACACAGTCATGACTTTCTTAAAGAAAAATTGTGACCTCGATAATGTTGGTTCATTAGACGAGGAACTCACAAATGCTTGTCATATGGTCACAGCTTTGACAAAAAATGGTCCATTGTCTTCAACTTTCAAACGACATGAGTACTTCAAAAGTGAGTTTAACATTGTAGAGCCTGTGGAGTATGTTCTTGACGCAACTGGCACAAGGAGTTTTCAATACGTCCCAATTCTTGAGTCTCTGAAGCAACTTTTGAGTAACACAGAAATCAGCAAAAGGACTTTTAGAAATGCATCACCATGCATGTCTTCCAAAGACTACAAGTCATTTCGTGATGGTACTGTTTATAGAGATTCTGAGTTTTATACTGAAGAACAACGCATATGTCTCATTCTGTATGTGGATGACTTCGAGATTTGTAACCCCTTGGGGACGTCGCGTAAAAAACACAAAATAACTTCAGTGTACTGGACTCTGGCATGTGAACAATCTCATATACGCTCCACACTCACTTCAGTGTATCTTGCACTTTTGTGCAAAGCAGATGATATGAAGACATTTGGATACACTGAGGTTCTCAAACCACTCTTGAATGATATAGCTTCACTTGAAGAAGATGGCATTATGGTTCCTTTTCTCTCTAAAACAGTCAAAGGTTCCATTTTCAGTGTAGTTGCTGACAACCTTGGTGCTCATTCATTATCAGGCTTTGTGGAAAGTTTTTCTGGCTCGTACGTCTGTAGATTTTGTTTAGGAGAAAGGTCAGAATTCCAACAAAAGGAAGTAAGGTCAGGTGCTTTTCCCATACGTACGAAAGATATTTATTCTTCTCATGTCCAGGCAATTCAGGAAAACCCTGCTCTAAACAATGTCTATGGTGTGAAAAAAATATGTCCATTAACTGCAAGATTGAGCCATTTTCACATGGTTGAAGGGTATCCCCCAGATATTTTACACGACCTTTTTGAGGGGATTATTCCAAAGGAGTTTGCACTGTGCTTTAACGACTTCATAACCAAAGGATACATCACATTTGAAGAGTTAAACAGCACAATAGCATCATTTCCATACAAGTGGGGTGATAAAACGGACAGCCCTCAGACCATTCCCCGTACATATGCAACTCGGGGAAATATCGGAGGCAACGCCCATGAAAACTGGCTTCTCATCAGATTGCTCCCTGTCCTGATTGGGCACAAAATCCCTGAAAATGATTCAACCTGGAATGTTTTAATGTGCTTGAAGGATATTGTTGAGATTGTGGTGGCCCCAGTTCAGAGTGAAGCAAGTATAATGTTCCTTGACTCCAAGATCTCTGAGCACAGACTAAGACTGCAGGCAGCGTTCCCTCATGTGAACTTGATTCCCAAACACCATTTTTTGGAACATTACCCTGCCCTCATGAAAGCTTATGGTCCACTTATCCACTTTTGGACCATGCGTTTTGAAGCAAAACACCGTTACTTCAAACAAATTGTGAGGCGTACTGGCAATTTCCGAAACATAATGAAATCACTTGCAGCAAAACACCAGTTAATGATTGGACATCATTTGATTAGTCTGACCAGTACTCCTGTAAATATCTCAAGAGTAGCTGATGTCCCAGTTGATGTCCTACATCCAAATGTACAAGAAGCCATAGAACAGGTGTCACCAGGTCAGACAAATGTACATGTGTCAAACACTGTATCAGTCTTGGGAACAACATATACTAAAGGCATGATTTTGCCTTTTGGGTCCACAGGAGGTCTCCCAGATTTTGTTCAAGTTCTTCAAATAGCCATCTTGAAAGAAAAAGTGTATTTTATTGCAAAAATGTGTATTTCTTGGTATGATGAGCATTTGAGAGGATTTGAATTGGAACTTACAGAGCATGTGGTATTTGTGGAGCATCAACAGCTTACTGACTCTTGCCCATTGGCTCTTTATAAGGTACGAGGAAGACTGATGGTGATCCTGAAAAGACACATCTGCTTGGAATAGTGAGTATTGCTGGGTTGCATGGGACATCACTAAATGTTATAGTCTGATAAGTAGTTATTAATAGGGATGTGGGCAGGAAAATAACTTTAATTGACTAATCACAAATTATTTGTAGATAATAATTGGCTTCAATGAGGCACCAAATACAGCGCCTTGTGTAATCATGTGTACATAATTAATAGATTAAAAGTCAACTTTGAAGAGATTAGTTGATGAATGTGTAAAAACCAGTGAATCGATTTGCAATGATAAAATATTGGCAGGTTAATCGTAGCTGTATCAAAGCTCTCTGATGCTGATACGATTCTCTGGAGTTTCACTCAGGGTAAGATTTTTGTATGGCTTAACTTGCAACATTTAAGGCAGATTTTCTGTCTTTTAATTCAAAAAGATCTTTGTTTTTTTTAACACAAAATAGGACACTTGCTCCTCATTTTAAATAACATAATTTCATAAGCTACAGTTAAAGGTGCATTATGCAACTTATTAAGTGGAAAAAACTGTATTTGTGCATATTTGACCTTTTTAGTGACTCAGTGGCTGTATGGGTGCAACATGACACCTTTGCTTTCCAACACAGTGGTCTCTGTGATGCTCAAGGATCAATTGTTTTGGGGTTTCTGGTAAGTTTTGGGCCCGAACCCCTACAAACAGTTTATCCTGGAGCGTCACAGAGACCACTGTGTTGGGAAGCAAAGGTGTCATGCTGCACCCATACAGTTATTAAATCACTAAAAGGTCAAATTTGCAAAAATATCTTTTTTTTTTTTTCAATTGAAACATTGCATAGTACACCTTAAGTGTCAAAATAAATATTTTAGTTGTAAAATTATTATAATTTTGTTGTGGGGGGGTCTACATTGTCAGTTTAAAATTTGAATCAGGGATTGAGTGAATCCTTACATTCTTTGAAAAGTGTGGTCTAAGCCTGCGTATACCTAATCACTGATATGTGCACTGCTTATAGCACCATGACCATGGTGTCGCATGCAGAGACTTCTCTCAACCCAGGTGTTTAATTGTCTTTTTTTCTATAAATTTTACTAATGTCTTTTCATTTCTTGTCTCAACAGATCATAGCAACTATGGATACACATGTCAGGTTTCGTGTCTTATTGGACCACATTGTAAAAAAAGTGTCTTTTCCTGAAATGCCCACTCTCCAAGAGTTGATAAAAGGAGTACAGGAAACCTTTGCAATTTCAGAAGACATAAGCCTTCAATACAAAGACACAGATTTTGATGATTTCTTTACATTGACTTCGACTGATGACCTCAAAGACAAAGACACACTAAAGATAATATATGTCGAGCCACTAACATTGATTCTCTCCAACATTAATTGTGACTCAACTCTCAATAGCTCAGTAGAAATGGCGTTCGAAAAATCATCCCAGTGCTCTTCCTCTGCTGAGTCAGATGATACAGTAATTTTACCACCACCTCATCCAACTACGCCAATGCACCAGCCGTGGCCCAGAGAATTTCCGCTACCATGTTTTTCCTACACCACAGAGATGGCGCTTAAGCAAGGGATGATTGAATATGAAAAAGATGGAACCCTTCTGTGTCACAATAAATGCTTTCCTCGCCTGAAGACAAACATTCTTGAGTGCTTAGCGGACGCAATGTATACATACACAGCCTACGCCAATGATACCCAGCGGTATGCTGTTGCTGAAGCCCTCGTAAATAAATACCCATGCTTGAGAGAACCAGGTTCCTTTAATGGCCTTTATGGATGGCAGCAGAGTTTAAAATATAAAGTTGGAAATTACAGGACCAAACTGCGTGCCCTTGGTGTTCCTGAAGTCATGATTAATACTCTTAAGCAAAAGTCATCAGACAAACCAGCAAAAAATGTCAAAAAGGCAAAAAAGTGTGAATCAAATTACTTTCCACCTGTACCTGCTTGGGAGACACCAGAGTCCCTTGAAATCACAAGAGTTCAGCTTCTTGCAGAGACAAAGAAGAAAAACAATGACCAAGTGATAAATGACCTGATGTCCCAAACCTTCAGCCTACGAAGGCAAGAAGTTTTATCTGAAGGATCCAATGTTGCTACTCTTCTTGATCGGTGGCCAGCCCTTTTTGATGAATCTCAGGTGTGGCTCTAAAATGTTGTCGCAAAGTGTATATTTACATAGTTTTGTATCAAAAATGTTTTTTTAACCACTACGACACACTTGTCTGCAGATTTGTCAAGAATTTCAGCGGCTTACTGGAATATCTCTGGAGCCAACATTTATCCGAGAGTTGGACAAACATACAGCCAAGATGTTATCACTATTCAACTCAAAAGGTGGCGCACTCGGTGAAAAGATGAAGCCTTTAATTATGGAGTTGGTTCAGGTAAATACTTTTACGATGTATGAACATTTTAGACTTACAATGTGAATTAATGTGGGTCCCTGGTTGGTGGTGGGAGATAAAACATGTCTATAATAAATTTGAATGAAATTCATGTGTCTTATAGAATCCATCTTCAACGGTTGAAAAGAGGAGAGACATTTTGCTGAGATGCCTCATGGCGTACATTGGGGAGAACCAAGCTGACCTTATTTGTGATGACCAGGTACAATGTTTTCCATTTTGTATAAATTGTTTAAAGTATTTATCATTTGAATGTTCAAAATTAAAGTGCGTTAATGTTGCTAAAATTAGGTTTGGATTTTTTGTTTTTTAACAAGAAGAGCACTCAGAGAGCACACACCTCAGCCAAGGCAGCTTAATTTTTTGTGATCCGGATCACCCCCAAAATGTAATAATTTCTTCATTAAGTCATTGCTGACTGTCCCTGAAAGTTTCATCGTAATCCATCGATTAGTTTTTGAGTTATCTCACTTGAGTTAACACACTTGACAGTGTGTTTAGTTAACACTAAACACACTGTCAAGTTTAAACATTATTTGTCTCCTTAAACAGACCAGCGGGTTCACTGAGGATCTCAGCTCCTACCCAGTGATGATCTTCACGTCTCAAGAGACCTACGGGATTGTGATTGATGGCCAGCCAGTCTTGAAAGGTTTGGCCACGTTGGCAAAATCTTGCTGTCTTCTGGTTGGTATCATCTATGCTCTTGATTTGAAATATCCACCCAAAGTCAAGCACACTTTTGAGGTCTTCCAGAGACTTTTTATGGGGCTAAATCCTTTGCGCCCAAAACCCTCTAATAGATACACCGGTTTAGTCAAAAAATTGACATAGGTTTACAATGATTGCATCATTAAGCACGTGGTCAATCACATTACAATTTCTTTCCTGTACTTTTGTTATCGTTTGAAGTTCTGATTTTTGCATTTGTTTATAATCTTTTAATTTTCCATTGCTAGCAATGTCAATATACCCAGTTGTAAAAAGGATGATACACTGTACAAAATCTATACTCAGAAGTTATTTCTTGCTGTCACTTGCTGAGAATTCCATTTCTAACTGGTGTACATTATTTTTGTCTAATGTACAATATAATTTATGTTCTGTTTTTTGCCGTCATTTTCACTGCTACAAAGCCAGTGTACATATGAATAGAAAAAATGTAAATGTTTAGTATTATGATGATGATTGGATTGAATTTGTAGAAAAAAAGGTTTTATGAAGGTTTTATGGTAGTAGTCTTCTGTGTAAATCAAAAAATTGCCCAACCTAGGTCGTATTTCAGTCACCTGTTTTCTAATTTGGCTTTTGATCAACTTCCCAGCTCGCTACCGTCATAACCATAGCAATGGGTCGTTGTTGTTGTTTATCGTTGTTGTTGTTATCATTATTGTTTTTGGTTAAGAAAAGGGCTTTATTGTTGCCAAAGAAAGTAGACACTTTGCTGCTGCTTACATGTTCTAATGTGTTTGGCTTTAATTGTTTAAAAAAAATGTTTGTTAAAACATTTGATGCTGAATAAATGTTCAACATTGCAGAAAAATAACTTTGTTTTTGGTATTACATTTAAGTTATAGTTCATTAATAGTAAATTAATTTAAATGGTTTATAGTGATATTAAATTAAGATGCATTAATCATGAAAAAATATTTAGAACACAAAGATATGAATTAAATTGATTATCATGAAGTTGGTGTGCTAATCAGAATATAAAAACGGGTGGAGAATTATTAATTTTGAAGTTGTTTTGCTTTGTAACAACACAAAAACATTCAGTAAATCAATCACCTATAAGTTATAGTTTTGCTTTGTAACAACACAAAAATGTTCAGTAAATCCATCACTTCAAAGTCAAAGTTTTGCTTTGTAACAACACAAAAATGTTCAGTAAATCCATCACTTCAAAGTCAAAGTTTTGCTTTGTAACAACACAAAAATGTTCAGTAAATCCATCACTTCAAAGTCATAGTTTTGCTTTGTAACAACACAAAAACATTCAGTAAATCAATCACCTATAAGTTATAGTTTTGCTTTATAACAACACAAAAATGTTCAGTAAATCAATCACTACAAAGTCATAGTTTTGCTTTCTGTCAAACTTAATTTAATGTTTTTTATTACTTAATAAAAAGCTGAAGTTGACAGTACACAAAATGCCCGATGGAACCGCTTACGTTAATTTTTTTATTTCTGATGAAAGCAACACTTTTTACAGTGTAGTGCAGACATACCCGAAATAAACACAAATCAAAATCACTCCAAAAAACACAAGATGACTACAAAAATAGCCAGAAATCTATAAAACAACAACCAAAACACAAAAAATAAAAACCATTAGAAATTTTCATTAAATTTACATTTTCCCATGTTGTTTATACAGTTTTTATTTTTTTTTTTAACAAATGCTACCATTTATTTTGAAATGCGAGACTAATTACAGTCGTGAAATCACACTTGTATGTTAAAATTTAACTTTCAAAACATTAATTTAAGACATTCTAAAGTCAATGAAGGTCTTTTTTTTAGATTCATGAATATAATGCCGATTAAGACTTTTTAAGGATCCACAGGATACCTGTTTAATGAATGAAATGTGGGAGTGTATCTAATGTTTACAGGTAATACATTCCAGTAATGATGCAGCTTGAAATGCAAACATTGGGATTGTGTAATCTCCTCTAACTGCACCCCTTGTGTTTTACTGAGTGACATTTCTAATATTTACAAACTGATTAAGTGGAGGAGAAGACAGACCGTGTCTTCTCCTCCTTACCATGTTCTCCCAACACTCTCACATTCCCTTTAAATCAATTCCTTGATATTTGCATCAGGTGTAAGCATATTTTCTGCTTGAAATGCATGATGAAATTGGCATGCATGAAACCAAACAGCAGCTGAAAGAGGTTATCCATCTATTATTAAAGTTTACATCTGCACAGTTAGCTGTTGAACTAAACAAAAATGGTGCAAATATACCTTCAACGAATCCAAAACGAAAACAGAAACAGTGAAAAAAAAAAAAGAAAGAAAAACGAGTGTGGAGCGCATTAGAAAAAGAACGAATGTATTGAGATATTCAAGGATTTACATAAAGGCAGAGCACGAAAGAAAGGAAAAGTAAATATTGAACATATGAGCGCACTCTTCTTCGATGGCTAGAGAAAATCACGGTACGCGCACAGGGGAGATAACCCCTATCGCTTTCAAGCAACGCGCTGGAATGCGGATGGGAATGTCGCCGTGGGAACGGAGAGGAAATCTTTGAATATCACTAGCAGTTATAAAAACACAGGTGTCACTTTACAGTGGGAAACACCATCAGAAGAAGCAGGTGGTTTGAAGTCAGCCTCAGTATGGACTGGGACATCATGGTCTCTATCTACAAAACAACACAAAATGTGATTTAAAGGTTCATTTCCTCTCGTGAGACCAAACTCCAAACAGCCATCTGACATTGAGGAAAAAGCAACACCAATATATTGGAAGCAGCAACTCGAGGAATAGAGTTAAAGCTGCAGGAGACAAGTAATATTAAACAGATAAAGACAGTGTAGCCTCAAAGATCAATAAAACAAAGATCACTTACTCGCACAAATATACAAAGGTGAAATTGCCACTCTAAAGTCTGTTAATAGGTTTGTTGACATGTCGGAAAAGTTTCACGCGATGTTGAGTCCCATAGAAGGATGTATAGAAGTGTTTTTACTTCATTCTTACAGTTATTGCTCGTCTTTCTCCAAAAAAACTCTGCCAAGTGACTTCCCAACACATTTCTGGTGTTTTCACAGACTGACAGTTGCAGCTAAACAATGGCCGATGGTTATTTTGAGGTGTAAACAGAAAGATTAGAATCCGACTGAAATGAAATGTCTGGGGAAGTTAAGTGATATTCTGGGAATACCAGGAACAAACTAGAAGAAAAATTGTGTCCAGCAAATCCCTGTCCCCTTTGTCTGGTGAAGACACAAAAAAAATCACAGTAAGAATGAAGTAAAAAATACTTCTAAGCATCTGTTTATGGGACTCCACATCCCACAATGCAATGCACGAAACCTTTCCGACAATGTCAATAAACAGTGGATACCAAAACAGACTTTCAAGTGACAAATTCCAACCTTCTACCTTTGCTTGTGAGTAAATTTTCTGTGATTTATCCTACACTATGTCTTTTTCTTGGTTTTTGGTGTTACTGAAGTGCACACGCACAGTTCAATGTTGAGGTTCCTACAAAAAAATAGAAATAGTGTGTGAACAGAGCAGGCCATGCAGACGGAGGTTCTTTCACTTCAAATCACAATTGCTTCATTCATCCACAAATGAGGCCCTCACTCTCTCTCTCTCAGCCAAGAGCGCACACTCTCTGCGACTGCATCTCAGAGCGTGATTCCCATCATCTCTCATTCGATACGCACACAGTGTAACATTTGTTGCTTGGTTTCCTTGCGTGCAATGACATGATTAAAAAGATAAACTGGTGAGAGTCAAAGTTTCCAGCACTGTCTGGAAACGCAGCCTAGAATAAAACTAAGGTCCAGAGTAGACCCTGTTAGGACACAACATGGCTCGTTGTATTTACAATAGTTTTTGGCCCGAGCAATGTGTTTAGAAGTTAAGGAGTCACTAACCCATACCAAAGAAACGGTTTCCTCCTTATGTTTACCTTTCACTAAAATACGTCTTCAGCTTCTTCCACAGATTGCTTCATGCAATCATAAATGTGGATGAGGGGATGTTGTGTTTCAGCGTGGATAGGTTAAGGTATGGATAACTGTTAACGCCGATTGGCTGGCTTGATTCTGGTGGATCACGTTGTGTTTGTGGTTGTGCTGCTCTGTGGAAGGAAACAGCCAGCTCAAATGTCTCTTGGATTTCCTTTGGAGTCACTCCGTTGCTTGTCCGGCTTCCAGACTTCAGTTAGAAAGCTTGCCAGGAAGCCGTCAGCGTTCTCCTTTGCTTTTCTTACTTACCGTCACCCAGCGAGGCCGTCAGCCAGCTTAAAACGCACTCCATCTCCAGCCCTGTTGCTTTTTGCACCCCAATACTTCTCCTCTGCCACAGGAGCAAAGCCTCGCTATCAACGTAACTGCTCTTTTGTTCCTGTGATCCAGTCTTTTCTGGCCCCTCGAGGTGTTTAACTGAAGAGATATTCCATATTTTTAGAAAAGTTCTGCAGTAAAGCAATCAATTATAGTCAGAATCTCCGTTTTGTTTTTGTTTTTAAGCATCCAAGTAGAAAAACACTTAAGTATTTTTACCATTTGCTACTCGTGTCTGCTAATTTTTGTTACGTCCTGCAACCTGCTGCCAAGTAAAACATCCTCACCATATGCACTGATGTGCCAAAGGTTCACAGAGTGTGTATTCACGCAGGAGAAAAAAAACACTTTACACTTAGGATTAGAGCGAATTAAAGGTGGTGTTGTGCTCTGTAGGTCTTAAGACATTTCAGCACATGTGAGTTGATGTCTAAACAGTCCAGGGTAATTTTCAAAGTCACCAAGTAACGTCAGCAGGGATGGAAACCAGATGGGCGAGACTGTTGATAAGAACTCTCAGCAGGAGCAAAGACAGGAAAAATAACTCCGAGCAGTTCAGCTTCACGCTATGAAACTCCAGCCGGGATATTTTTGGCAGGTAAAAAAAGGAACCATGGGTGAAACAACAACAGCCTTTCCTGGAGGAGGTGAGTGCAGTGGACAAATAAATGGGACTGACACACGGGGGGCAGAGCGAGGTGTGGAAAGACAAAAACAGAAAATAAAAAAGACAGGCTGAGCTAACAGTGACAGCACGTGGGAATCATACGATCCTTAGCAGACTCTTTGTTACATATTGCGGTACACATGCTTTTTTCTTCTATAATACTGTATGTATTAAATCAGAGATGCTTATTGACTTATTGGACAATCATGCGTTACTTTTTCTTATTTTGTTTTTTTCATTCCTATTTATGATTTATAAAGATTTCGCTTCAAAGCCAACCTGCTCACATCAAAGGACATAATCGTCACCATGGCAATGTAAAAATATGTGTTTGGCAATTAATCTTCAAATCCTGGGGATCCAATCATTGGTGCTCCCTGCTTCGCTCACAAGAAAACAAAAATGCTCACATCAAACAAACAACATCCTGATGTCATCCGTTACCATGGTTTCCATTTCCTCTTAGAGCATTGTCACTTGCATTTTTTACATGAATGTATTTTTCTTGCTTTACAAATGTCGTTTAAAATCCTAGATTACATTTGTATCCAAAATTAGGTTTTCAGGGAACAATAGGCATCCAAGTACCATAAGGCATTTATTCCACTGTCAGATTGTAGCCTCCTTGTTATTATTAGCCATCCTTGAATGTCACCGTATTTCAAAACAAATACCAATTATTATGGTGCAGGAGTTGTTCCATATGTTAGAAAAGGAGTTGCAAAAAAAATTAAGCACACTTGTTTAATAATTAACTAAAAAAACCTCATAAATAATTAATAAAAGGGAATCATTTCACAATGATTTAAAAGAAAATAATCATTTAATGGAAACGCAACAAAAAATACAGATAGGGCATTATTTTAGTTTTTTTTAGTTACTTAAATGTAGGAGATAACCTTCAAACAGACGTCCTAAATGTGCATTTGTCCTGAAATGAAATACAATCGAGACCTCCAACAAACAGCAGGACAGCTGGAAGAGGCTTCCGCCCTCGTCTGCCATCAACCAATCAACACGCTGCTGTCCAGATTAGGCTCAAAAGCTTAACCTACTGGCAAGATGTCAAGACTAGTTCCTTAATGTGGGCACCACACACACACACACACACACACACACACACACACACACACACACACACACACACACACACACACACACACACACACACACACACACCCACACACACACACACACACACACACACACACACACACACACACACACACACACACACACACACACACACACACACACACACACACACACACACAGCGCTACATAATTAATCGTCCTGTTGAATGAACAGCACGTTGGCTATACCTGCCACTATTGTCTGCAAAGCGCTGTGGGAAATCAACCTGGCAACCGCCCAGATGGGGTTTCGTGTCGTCTAAGCCTACAATTCAGACTATTGCATTAGTCTTTGTGGAGCATGGATGTGTGTGCATGTGTGTTTCGCCTCACGGCACACTTGACGCAGATAATTACATTTTGCAATGAAGGGAAGAACATTAACAACGTTGTACCTATTAAAAAAAAAAGTAATTAGTGTCTGGTGTGTTGCTGTACGTTGGCTTGTACTGTACGACGCGTAATAAAGTAATGAGATTTGTTCATCTTGTAACTAGATCAATTTGCTTTCTGCATGCATCGAGATCTAAAGTGGAACCGCTTGGACAACATTTCTATAAAATACACTATGCATTAACATATTTGCGTCAGAGGCCAAATCAAACAAACGTTTTGTTTTTCATAGATTGTAAGTAAATAAACTTTGGCTAAAGAATGTGTTTTGCTCATGCTTGTATTAAAAAAGGACAGACTTTGCTTCAAAATAAAACAGAGAAGCAACCAAAGTGACCACATGGCTTCTTTTAAAATCAACAAAGCACTTTAAAAATACAGCAAAGTGAGTCATCGTCAGAAGACGCAAACTGGAAAGCCCCAACTGGGAATTTAAAGCAGCATCACTGTCAAAACCTTAAAAGTCTGATCTGAGATTAAAGCCACTTAAGCTAATATGGAAAGGACCAATAAGACTCTTACTCTCAAACATCTCATTTTAGGCTGCATTCCTCTCCTTGTTTCTAAAGAGACCAACGGCTGGAGACTCGGGCACACAGCAGGTGGGGGGGGCACTAAATTACACCAAGGCTTTTGGAAAACATCCAAACAGAGATGATGAAAAAGAGGGAGGAGGAGGAGGAGGAGGAGGAGGAGGGAAGGAAGCAGCTCACCTACTGATGAAGATCCTATTTCACGCACTCATTAACAACTAATTGTGATCATGCAGAAGAGTTATTTGACCTTTTGAGGGTTTGCTTGAGGATCTAGACTTCACCAATATAGAAGCTGACACTTTGCCGCAGGCTAAAACTCTCAGCATACCACAGTCTATGACAAGGAATCCCCTCATTACATACTTATAGCTTTAGCCTTTGTTTTACTGACACACAATGAAACGTGCAGGACACAGAAATATGTAAATATACCTGTTTATTATTAACCAATGCTTACGTACATTTCAAACTTGAACTTATGAATATGCCACAATTAAAAAAATATAATAAACAAATAACCCCAAAAAATTGGAACACCCTGAAAAATAATCACAATAAATCAAATAAAATTAGTATTCAATTGGAGATTTTAAAAGCAAGCCCAAACTAACTTTTTTTTTTCCTGCTGATATCAGATCAATAAAAATGCAACAAAGTCCAAGGAGTCTGGAATTCTCACATAAAACACGCCTAAACCAAACTGTTGAGAAGCATTTCAGTCCTCGCCAAAACAAACACACATCAACAATACACTCCACGTTCTCTATTGTTCACTCGTCTTATCAAACTTAAATTACTGTTCTTCAAAACAGAAGGGGGTTATAAATTAAGGGGAAAGTTACATTTAAAAATTTTAAGTGTTTGAGCAAAATTGAAATAATTTTGTATTTCAGTTTAAAAACAGGTATAAATAAATGATTTACACAAGGTACAGGAATGAAGAGAGGCAATTTTTGTTTTGTTTTTCTGTTTTGAGTAATGCTGATAAGCTATGGTCTATTTGTGAATATGTAGATTGTTTTTAAAATGATATATGGGTTATTAACTGTTTTATTAGTTGTACTTAAAAAAGCAAAAATCAGTAGTAAATAAAAAGGTAGGATTAAATAAGTTTACACTTCTTCCTACTCCTTTTCTCACATGTAAATTGAGAGTTTTAAGTGTTTGTGGATCAAATCAATGGTCCATTTCTGCTGTTGTAATTGATCATTTTTCATTGTTAATTTTTTCTTTTTAATGTATTGCTCCATTCCAAATAAAGACATCAATCAATAATATCTATCAATCTTCCAGTAAGCCTGCTGCTGCTGCTGATGACAGTGACGCTGATAAACTCACCAGCTCAAGTTAATGAACTATTGTGTTTGCAACAATACTGAGAGGAAGCTGCAAGCATCAGAAACACAGCTGCTACCACACTCAGGATTGAATTAAAACATTGTCAAAACAACTGAGACAATTTCACCTGAAAGACCTTTAACCAATACAGCTGCAACAAAACCATGAATCTGCAAGCACTTAAGAATTGGAGTCACGGTTTAGTGTGTCATGGAGCAACCACGGGTGCAGTGATTGCCCTAAATGGGGCCCAGCTCTTCCTCTTTTTGGCCTGACGTGCCTGCCCACTGGGGACCTCATTCATGATTCCAGAGATATTATTTCCGGGCAGAGCTGTGCTCATTCACTGGCAGAAGAGAAAACCCAAAGTCTTCTGCGGGAGACGGATACGGATGTGCACATAACTTGCTCTTTTCCCCACTCTTCTGCCACATCTCCAACTTTGTGCTTCTGCTTAAACTGCAGCAGTCTGAAACGTTCCAGGCAATAAAGTCTCCTTTCTACCTTGCTCAAGGGCGGCTCCGTCTGTTACCTCGCGTTTGAACTCAGCAGGAATAAATACTTTCACCTTGCTCCACGTGGACGAACCCACCTCCAGGAACAAACGGAGTGCCCCCCGATAAAACCACAACACTGCACCCACTTGCTCTCGTCTCACACCGACGTGTTACATTTCAACCCAACTCTACAAACAATCCTTATTCCATGTTGTTACTTGCATGTGGAGCGCATCGGAAGCCACGGGAAACAAAGATTTGGTAGCTGAAAGGGGAGGTCGGTCTACAGTCTCTTTATTAAGGTCTTTAACCACAGGAATGAGACGTTGAATGCCAACCATTACATAATCGAGCACGGCTCCTTTGTGTTGGACTGCTAGCTTATTGCATCTACGAATATCTCGCACTCTGGCTGTTAGATCTGTAACTGAGAGCTGGAGAAAACTTCTAAAACTACAAAGCTCAAAACATTTCCAAATAATACAAATCCTTGATAATGTCATCTTTCTAACCGATATCATTCAATGGTTTGGTTGAGGAACTGATGTTTAACATTAATAATTGTTATATCAAAGCTCAATTGAAACGTTTACTGAAGGAAAAGCATTGAAATGTTAGGAAACTGTGCATGTAATCTATTGAGTAACCCTTTAAAGTGGTACATTTCATAGTTTTAAATGGCTTAGCCTGACTGTAGCTGGATTTTGAAATGCCTTTTAACAGATTAGCTTGGCAGAAATTGGACAATCCTTAGTTTGATGAACACACCCAGATAATGAGAGTGACAATAGAGCTAAAAGCACGTGATCAAGTTAGCTCGAGAGGAATCCGGTACGACATCCTGCGCAAGAAAGACTTTTTCTCCCAGAGGAGAATAGAGATTGATGGCAGGGAAAAGCAGAAAACGCACTTTTGGGGCGCACACAGATGGACATTTTAAAATGTATGGACAGGAGAAAAATGCGGAAACAAGTTGTTATCTTCCTCTTCGGGTCATGCAGATCTCGGTCATTATAAACTATTTCGTAAAGAATACAGCGCCACCTTTGAAGGCGGAGTCAGATTATCCTGCATTTATACTAAAGTCGAGAGCTGCAACCATTCCTAGAGGTCTACAAATACTTCGATTACAAAAGATGATCAATGAGTTTTCTCTGCCTTTAAGCTAGTTTGTTTAAAAAAAAAAAAAAAAAAATCTATTTTTTTGTTACAAATATGCTGGCTTTTATCCCTTTTTCTACTTCACATATAACGTATGTAATAAATAAATGTACAATTATTTTTAAAAATCACTTGGTTTTAAGTGATTGTTCTTATTTTCTGTTTGATATTCATATTAATTTAGCTTTAACGAAGCATAATTATATTTTATCTGATAATTTGATTAATCAATGAAATAATCAATAGAATACTCGATGACCAAAATATTCGAAAGCATAGCTCGATAGCCGAGTGCATGTAAGGAGAGGATTTAATAATACAAAGATTTTATACTCCTTCTTTCCTTAACATGCCTATTTTCAATTAATGCGCAGACATTTTCCAGATTTAAACAAAACGACAAATCTGAACATTTGCGACCGTCGTTAATTTTTTTAGTCACTAATTTTTTTAGATGAATATTATGCTAATGAGTACTCGGTTAAAAAAAACTACAATAACAGAGCAAGAAGCACATTTAAAACCGTTTATTATTCTTATCACTCAACCGAAGATAAAGCACTATAAAGACCCAGATTCAACAAATCACACAACCATTAAATTGCCAATATAAATACTAGGGACAAAGTAGCTGAGCTGTTCACGCATAGTAAAAAATAAATGAATCATTTAACAGTTTGTGTGTCTATGGAATGACATATGATCAATCCATTATTCTTCACCAAAAAAAAGAAGGTATAGATGCATTAAAACTGAATTATCATATAATACTAAACACTACAGGTCAGTTTAGATTCTCATTAGTGACACAGCGCTGTTGTACCACAATGTGTGGTAAATTATGCAAAGAACATCCATATAAATTCAATGCGTCACATAGAATGGCTAAACTGAGATTAGCATGCTCACACACACACTAAACCGGTCTCTATGGATCGTGCTAAATAAGTGCCACTACAGTTAGACTTTCAAGCGCTCCAAGGGAAAAAAAAAACAAGAGAAGGTCGTAAACACACAGCGATTACTCAAAGTGTTTCAGCCTCACCCTGAAAAAAAAAAAAAAAAAAAAAGATACACTTTACCTTGCATCTGCCCACACACTGAAAACTCAGCTGCCAACTCCAGGAAACGCAAAGAGACAAGTTTAGCTCCAAGCTACAAAAACACACATTAGCTCATCTCTTATCACCAGTTTAACTATAAGGCACAAGCATGTCATGCCACGGCTTATACAACATCATCTCCAAAATAGAAAGACACATTGTTGGCAGCACTGATTCAAATAGAATCCTTAAGTCTAAAGTCATCTTTATGCTCTTTGTGATCTCCACAATTTTGCCTTTTTATGGCTTCTTCCGTTTTTTAAAATTATTTTCCAAAAGGTGTGAATAACATTCCACTCTTTCCACATGTCATTCACTCCGAAGGCAGCGGCTGGAACAAAGCTTGTCCATTTGAAATGTCAACTGCTCTACATCACATTAGAAAGTGAGCATGTGTGTTACTGCATAATGTCGCCAAGGACTCGGAGCTCATTTATCTAAGGCCTCAGGGAAAGAAAGTCCATCAAATGAAGTTGCCTATAAAGCAGTTCAATCACCCTAATCCTTATAACCCTCCAGTGTATTCCTGTATTGGTTCCTTAGCATCTTTTTATAAAAAACACACGCACAAAAGGTCACAATCCAATCACACGACAAATACAAATACACACCCTGCTCTCAGATGGTGTGATTTTAAGCTTCGATTGCAAACTGAGAAAGTCAATCTTCGTGTGGTTATATTGGATGATCTTACAAAGATCAAGGTCAAGTACGCACCCGAGACAAGACAGCACTGGAAAGACAGTGACCAATCAGACGCCACTGATCGACTGGAGTATTGAGTTTTAAATCACCTAGAAGAGACGGAGGATTGAGAGAGAATGCGTGGGGGCATCATTGAAACCATACATGTGGCACCGTAAGATGATAGATCATAGTAGGAACCAGCGAGATTTCAATCATATCAGTAGGGGAGTGGTTTATTGGAGCTCTAGAGTCCTCTGAGGAACCACACGGGGTTCTTCATCTGTCAAGATGATGTAGTAGCACATGTCAAGATCTAGTGCTAACGTGCAATTGCACAGGATTGTCAAGAGGAGTGTACAAATCCTGGCTAAACAAAGAAACCAGATGTCCTTTGCAGTCACTTCTCTTTGAAACCGCTGCAAAACGGTTGATTTAAGTGACCAAACCAAGTCTGTTGGTGCAAATCTGACTATTATGGCGTGTTTCCATTGCCGATATCGGCTCTACATGGCTCTGCACTCCTCGCTTTCGGGACCCGGAGCGTTTCCATTGAGCACCAACCTGACGCGAAACTGCCGGACTCCACGGATTGCACTTTTTTTGTCGCCATCCTCACAAGATCGCCAACAAAAATCAATGGTGGCCAAATGTTTCCTCTGTGCGTGAGTTGATGACTATGCTGTAATGATTCTCTGAACCAATCAGTGTCTGCTTGGTGCCTATGTCACAGTTTCAGATCAGGGCTGCTTTTTTTGGAACCTCAACAAAGGAGGAACTAAAAATAAGCAGCACCAGGTACCACGGAGGCCGAGCCGGGAAGAGCCGATACCGCCAGTGTCACATGCTCTCAGATATATATGCATATGAATGGGAGCTGCTTTGGTCAAAAAGAGCTAGAGTCCAGCAGGTGGGCTGTGCTAAAGGTCACAGGTTAATTCAGTTAATTCAAGATAAAGTCAGGGGAGAGTTGCCATGGCAACCGTAACATCTGCACACAGGTGGCAATTGACAGGATGAATAAATGCTGCTCTGCTCTAAAACATTTGTGTCACACTCTTTTCTTTATCAAGATAAACAAGGGTAGTGTTTGTTGGAGCACAAAAGAACAAAAACTTTAGTCTTTCGTTATTATATATACACACAAACACATGATATATTCACTTCATGGAAATATAAATTATCTATGATTTTTTGGGGGATTTTTAGTGTATGTGGGAAGTGTGTTGAATTGCTCTGACGGTCCACTGAAGTGATGAGCATTAAAGCGGAAGGGAGGGACTTTCAAAATAAAACAAACAGTAATTCAGTAGATTAAAAACTTTAAAATATATATTTTCTTTGCAGCCTGGAATCAAATAGTTGGGGTTCAATGACAAAGGATTTTACCAACATGAAAATAAGGTAAAGGCAGCTTCATTCTTTCTCCTTTGTTTGCAATGCATGAAACACACAAAGCAAATCCTGCCCATCTTTAATTATTGACCAGAAGAGAGTGAGCAGCAATATACTGCACACACTCCTCGACAATGGCTCCCCAATTCTGTATCAATAATGAATCCTGTGAGTGTGTGTGTGTGTGTGTGTGTGTGTGTGTGTGTGTGTGTGTGTGTCGCACCTAATGCAGTCATCGCCAATGTCTCATCACAATGTTTAATTGATGCATTACTGACTAAACCTGCACATTTCGCAGGTCCAGCTCAAACAAAGTGACAGCAAAGATAAGAACTGTCAATAGACACATTCTTTGCAGTGAATCCAAGGACTTTTTCCACCTAAAAATTCAGAACCACCAGCTGGAATCTCACTGGCATTATGTTGAAGGGGATACAGCTGACAAGCAATATCATGAGGATTCAAGAGCTTGGAAAGAAAGCCTGAGAGGTGAATGCCAACCAGCTGGATCGAAATGAATTCCTCTTCATTAAAAACACATGCTGCCATGGAATAGTTGTGATTTATATTCTCATGAATCAGAGATTACAGGCCGATGCTGTACAAATAAGAAACATTCCTGGGAATAGACGGATTTTATCTACTCTTTGTGGTCATTAATGATGCAAAAGCTTGAATCATGGGGTACACACATGCTTACCAAAGGTTGAATAAGGAAAGCTTTGATTGAATACTAAGCTGTTTTCATTTTGCCTTGCTTTGGCTGAAAAAAGGCAACATGAAAGATGTATCGCTCATTATTCAGGAGCTCATCTGAGGTTTGAAGATAACACTCAGCCTAATGAGCTCGCCCATCAAAGGTAAGAAAAAAAAATGCACACATGAGCCCCAATGTTACAATGAGCAACTGGCTCATCTTCATGATTCACACCTACGGCACAAATACACTGGAAAAACAGGAAAGCACAGATACAGAGTCCCAACCCAAAAGACAATAACTTGTGTGTTCCACTGGGTCTGTAGAAAGCACTGGAAACAGCAGTCACTCCTGTAGCCGTTTGACTTTATTAAACAATGCAGTCGTGTCTCGTCAGTTTCTCTGATTTGCTTCGAGACGAAAAATAAATAAAAATGCGGTTAGTGTTTGTGTGGGTTTGAGCGACTGCAGAAAATGCCGTTCCTCGAGCTCTCGCAGCCACATCAATCCTCTGTGTTTCCACATGAGCCAAGCACAGTTTGCTGAGGCAGCATTCATGGCTGAGACAGTGATTCACTCTTAATTAGCCACACAAAGTGGAGTGGATGGGACAACAGCTGGGCTTTTAAAGTGCACTCAAATCGCTTTGGAGGAAGAGACAAAAACCAGACTATAACTCAGAAAATCAAGCCGGTTCCCACCCGGGGATGACACCCTGAAGAACCACAGCTGGGATATCATTAAAGCTGCAGGCTGCGTAGTTTCTGGGAGGGATGTCATTCTATGTTATTTACCAATTATTCAATAGCCACACTGTAATTTTTTTTGTTTGATCAGATGAATACTTTTTGAGATATGGCCACTTGAGTGAGGGGGGTATGTGTCGAGTTTCATGCATTCTTATTTTCTGCTTCCAATATCTCAGGATCTAAATCACAATGAAAACTGAAATTTGGTATAATAATACAGCTCCACCTACTCTCTCAGAATATACAAATCTATCTACTATCATCCTTTCTGGTGGACATGCCATCGCCTCAAAATTGGAAAAACTTTGTTGGGGTTTGGAGCTCAAACATGTTTGCCTTCAGTAAATAACTTAGCATATGCCTCAGCTCCCTGTAATGTGATCAGCTTTGAGCTATGTACATAGACTGTTCAAATCAATAATGATTAGTCACATATATGTATTGGTTTTTGGGTGATAATCTCTTGAAATCTGAAAAAAATGCTTTTTTTTTTTTTTACAATTTGTATTGGTCCATAATTGCATGTGGGAATGCAATAAAATCTGATATGATTTAATTTATAGTATAAAGATAATTATTTTTTGGGGATATAAATTGTTTTTTCTTTATGCAACTTCTTCTTCATTTTTATTTAGGACCCTAATTTTGGGTTATTTTACCACTCGCAAATATTGAAAATTCTTGTGCCTTAAAATCATTTGTTGTTAATATTTTTATTCATATAAAATATAAAAACCACTGCATCAAAAAAAAAACGACACACTGCTTTATTGTATAATCACAGAACAATTGGTAAAAAATTCACAATTTTTGGAGACATGTGCGTGGACCATTTGTTGAAATGACCCCCAAATTCTGCAGGGTGCACATCTGGGTAAATAACAACTGGAGTATCCAAACTACACAGTTCAGACTGGAGCATTCTAAGCTTTTAAAAAATGAGAAACCTCTGTATCTAAACTATGCCCTAAAGGTAAAGCAGTGCTGGAATAAAGTAGCTTGGATTATTAAACCTATCAGACAGGTTTAAGCACAGAAGTTGTCCTGAGTAAAGAGAAAAGCTGTTTGTACAAGAATAAATCCCACATGCAATGTCCTCAAACTTGCCAGGGGAACAAAACAAAAAACACAAACAGGAAATTAGAGCAATTTGTTCAGGCAGGTTACTTTAACTCACAGGTTTAAGGACATGAAACTCCTCCCTCACATTCACGCTGACCTGGTTAAAGCGGATACTTAGGAATTATTATCGTGACTCACCGATATCTGGAAGACTTCCTGCGTGTCATCGAGCATCTGGACCCTGATGGAGACTTGTCTGCCTGGGGGCTGGGTTGGGGGTCGCAGGCCCGGCTCCAAAGTGGAGACCCCGTAGCTATCAGGAGCACCCAGCCTCTGTCCGGCTGCAGACGGCCTGTCCACGGGTTCCACCATTGTGATGCTTTGAAGAGGCTGTTGAGGTGCAGGGCTTTTGTTTCACCTCTGGAAGGAAGAAAAAAAGATAGTTATCTCAGAGCTAGAGCTGGGCAATATGGAACAAAATTCATATCTCGTTATGCAAAATGCCACACAGGCACATTTATTAATTTATTTAGTGTGGCTTGTTTAGGGGAAGGTCTGTGTTAGGACACACACAGAAATCCATCTAACTGTTTTTCATGCTGTTCTAAAAAGCAGTGAAAGCAGCGACTCCTAAAACAAGTATTTTGATACAAAATAAACTATTCAATAAAAATATCAGCAATTTTCACACAATTTCTCTTTTCAGAGTGTTTTTACAAGGAATCAAGGTTTCCCTGGATGTGATATCTCCATCTTTGGATTTATGTTTTATTTTTGATGATGAAAATGTTCCAACCACCACAAAGAGCCCAGCCAGATGCAGACTAGACAGACATGCCTCACACCATTGCATGCAGGTGGGATTTACAGCGTTTTCCATTAAAGCAAAGAGCGATCTTGGTTTTAGGGCCAGTTCAGACTTGAACCAAAGCTTCACACACAAGCAGGGCAGGTGAGAAGAGGTCTGAGGAGGCACAAAGACGCCCCCCCCCCCCCCCCCACCCCCCCCACCACCACCCTCCTACTTTTCAAGCTTTCAGCGACTCACTGCCACCTCCATCCCAGACTTGATAAACCTCAACCTTAGACAATAAATATCCCCTCAGACAGTTGGTGACATCGCAGCTGAGGAATGCGTTAGAAGAAGACAGAGCGGGGGCAGTAGACGTGAACTAATGTGGAATCCTGACGTTTTGCTGCACTTTCGCTGCCTAAGTTCTACATGATATTATGGCAACTATTGCTTAGCTCGACCATCTTTTCCCAACAGTTAAACGACTTTATTCTTTTAAAAACTTACAAGTAAATCAATTCATAGAGTTTACTACACTGACTTCTTGTTCATTTACATGCCAGGTTAGGTCAAACACTAATTTCCTGAACAGTAGTGTCTTCTTTCATGTAAATGTTTAAAAATCAACCATTTAAAATGTGGTTATCTGAGTCTAACAGACATATTTGCAAAGCAATTGGTAGGATATCTAATTTCCAAAGTGACCTATGGTTTGTTAACTCTCAATTTACACAATTTGGCAGCGATGACCATAAAGCCATACACAACCTATCACATGAATATACTTTAGATGAGCCGTCTAAAGCTGAATAATACAACTTTGTTAGTGATTTGTGTCAGAAATGCCTTTGGAGTCATTTATGTCAACTTGTACACTCCATTACACATAATATCTGTTCATATTTGGGACTCGCCATTTTTGAGAACTGGCGTTCACATACTAATCTTCGCATTGCCGTTCTCGTAGAAATTTTATGAAGAGCTAGCAATTCAATCTGACGTTTTGGGTTGAGTATTTCTTTAAAAAAAAACATTCATATAATCATGTATACAGTACATTAAAAAACTGATACTTTTAAGGCAGAAAAGGATGACTTGCAGAGTTTTTACTTCTCTCTTTAAAAGCATAACAGTGAGAAATGAGGCACAGGAAATGGCTCACAGGCAGTGAATGTCTACAAACTCCAGGGAAGCAGCTCTCAGCCGACCTTTGACCTTCGCATGAAAGTGGAAAACGATTGCGAATAAACAGCCGAGCCCAACAACACATCTTAATCTGTACCCTTTGTTCATTCTTGAGCCACATTAGCGCCTTTCCCCATAAAAAAAAAAAGGTTTATTAGAAGTATTTTCTCTTTCAGACGTCGTGCACAAAAACAACACTCACTACCAGTGCGTGCACAAAAACAACACTCACTACCAGTGCGTACACACACACACACACACACACACACACACACACACACACACACACACACACACACACACACACACACACACACACACACACACACACACACACACACACACACACACACACACACACACACACACACACTAATCTCTTCCTTCACTTCAGTGACAAAAGCTCTGGCTGGAAACTGAAACCTGGGCCAGGCGAGTGACCTGAAAAGATGTGGCATTCAAGTTACTCATTACACCTGTGGGAACTCTGGTTTGTTCACTTGTGCTACTTCCCTATTGAAACGAAACCCACTCGGCTAAAGTTGTGTGTTGATGGAAACGCATCGGCAACAATGACCAGATCTCACCGTTCGTAAACGGGTCACGTTCTCTACAAGCACTTGAACGTTCCACTTTCATCATAACCTTAAACCTAATACACACTTAATAAGGCTATTTCTACCTCTCAAAAATACAAAACAAAAACAAATAAGAGTCACATAAAGAACCGGTTTTCTGGCTTTACCTATTCATTTGCCAACAGCCATGTGCTGATTACTGAACAGACATTTATTTGTTACTAGTTTGTTTTCATTTTTAATAGAAGCATCACTAACAAAAAGAAAACTAAACAAGGGCAACAAACACAAAGCAGGTGATCACAGTTTCCACACCTGAAAGTGAATTTTAAACGCTGACTGGGGCTGATTTAGGAGCTTGGGAAAAGCACACCACATGCACCACGTGTACGTTTGGCATCTACAGATGAAAGAACTAAGTTTTATCACGGCCCTGGGTCGAGGTGGGAAGGATTAGAGTGCAAAGTTAGATGTGCAAGAGGGGAATACAGAGTGAGTGGGTCACACAGGCACAAAGGAAGCTACTGTGGGAGCTTCCAGCTGCAAAGGCTTTAACTCAGTGGGACCAAGAACTCTCGAGCAGCCTTTGAACCGAGCTGGAACTTTGTTTAGCGGACGGTTGCAAGGCATGGGAAAGTAATGATGGTGTGCGTGCACGAGCACCTCTGATGAGTGTTAAAGCCTTGAGTTGAACCAGCTTGTGGGAGGGGGAATATCAGTACGAGTGTTGTTAAATATTTTTTAATTGTCTAACCCTCTGAAACAATATTTCCTGCATTCTGAGGTCAAATTTTGTGAAGTTAAGCTAAAGTTTTTTTTTTTTTAAAGGCAGCTTTGTTCCAGCCTTACTTTAAACCCAAAAGTTATTTGTTGAATTGGTGAAGGGTCATGATGAATAAATAAATACAAAAAAAACTCAGAGACACTGTAAGGACTTTTAAGGTATTATCTGGGACTTGCAGTAATACTGGGACTGTTATGCAGATTAAAAAGAGTTAAATCAACCCATGTACACCTGGAAGTCCCTTTGTGCCCTAGTGTGCAACAATTATTACGACTGTACCGATTAAAAAAATGAAAAAAATGAAAATGGTTTCAATGCCGAATTTTCTCTGTATCTATTTGTATATTACGTGCACACACTCCTCGGTTATGGTTGTAAATAGTTATTAAAGTAAAAACATTCACTGCTCTAGTCCAGGGACTACAGATGAAAATGAGCTTGTAGCTATCTCTGGTCCATGCAACACATTTGTTGTGCTATGTCCCTGTTAAATAAAATAAAAATAAATAAATAAAAATGGGAAAACAAGGGAAAGGAGTATACTGAGAGAAAAGCGTTTGAAGGAAGTCCTGTCAGCGACATTTTATTTTACTGTGCGGTATAATACCCCTGAACCTTTCATGAATAAAAAATTTTAAAAAGGGGGGAAAGAAAGGAAAATACAGCAGAAAAGCCTCCCTACGCTGTGTTTCTGACATCGTAGCATAGGGATCACAATCACAGCGTTGGGGAACAAGAACCCTGAATATTATCATTGATGTTTCCCAATAATCGGTCCACCTAGGAGGAGAAATAGGCGTACAAATGTGTGAAAAGTGCTATTTTACACTTAATAGCTTAAGGAAAATTGCGTGAGATCAAGGTTACATCACCTGTGGTAGAGATAAATGGCTGCACAATGTGAACCGATGTATCATCAAGGTGACACTCTGGGCTTGTAGGCCCATTAAGCTGCTCTACGGCCCTCAGGAGATTTTCTCCTCAGATTGGGCGTGTGTGTGTGCACGAGAGGCTGTTCAACACAGATTGTGCTTTGGTATTGATCAGGAAAGGAAGAAAGGCAAATAGGAAAAGGCAGTGAGTGAATAAAGGAAAACAAACCCCCTCACCCTCACCCTCCCTAATCCTTAGAAATGTTGTGGTACTTTTCAGCTCTCAGTGACAGCCAGGGTGGACAATCTTTATGGTCCTTGGAGGACACTGCAGCAGCTCTGCAAGGCCCATCCAGAGTCTATTAAGCTTCAGAATGTAGGTTAGCAGAGTAATCCTTTAGGCCACAGAGCAAAGATGTCAGTAGGCTAAGGAAACCTGCTCATGATAGAGTACTGCTGTATTGGCTGATCTTCAAAGAAAGCTAATCAGAAACAGTTCAGGAACTTAAAGGGAAAATTATTGTTAAAATGTGAAAATAAAGTAAGAAATATATTTATTTTATTTTTTTAAGTTGCAGAAATATTAACATGAATGCATGTTTTATGACCTAATATGATTCAGTAGTAACTGCAACACATGCTAAAAATCAATGTCTGTCTACTATTAAGCTGGACCTCCTAAAGCTCAGGCGATTATAGAATGAACAGACTGTTTAAAGCTTAAATAGATATCAGACTCATCCAGTGGAAGGACACTTCTTCAATAAAATACACTGAGGAAAAAATAAAATAAAAAAATCTACACCCAAGTGTTCACTTTACAATGAGTAGCAGGGAGGCTACGTGTGAGTGTGTGTGTGAGCTCGCTTCTCGATCCCGGATCGTGTGGTTTTCTTACCCACTTCTCCTCCAGGATCTGCAGGCTGAGCGTGAGGAGCGACGCCTCGTTCCAACGCGGGGCCGAGCGGCTAAAGTTGGGATAGATCGTGAGCTGTCGCCGCTGCTTCTCAGGCAAGACGTGATTTCAATGCGGGAGCCATTGGATCGAATGTGGCGAGCTGCTCACGGAGCTTTGCGCCGGAACAATAAAGAACAAGCTCCGACATACACCGCCTCCAGCACTGAGTCACAGGAGAGAAAGTGCAGCATGGGGCATGGGGCGGCTCCGTGGCGACACCCAGCGGTGGTATGGGAGTCCTGCAGGTGAGTTTAATTCACTCAATTATTTCTATAGAAATTATTTCTAAATATTCACTAATTCAAAAGACAGTCCTAAAAAAACTAACATTTATATATATTTTTTTAATTTATTTTTGTTTCGGTTTTGCTCCCTGAAACACAAAAAAAGTTAGAGGTTGAATTAAATATTGTTAAATAAACTTTTAAATATAAAATTAAATACTTTTTTTTAATAGAAAAAACATTTTGAGTATTATACCCCACAAGTCCCGTAAACCATATTTAAGCATCCTCGTTTTTGTTACAATTGACATTCATTTAAAGACTATTGTCTATCATAATAGAAAAAGGTAATTTTACATAAGAGGGTCTCCCGTTTTCACTTCGTATTCGATATTGCTAGCTTAAGAATTGACCAATATCGGTCCGATACAATATCCGCACAAATCATATATCATGTATTACTTATTTTGTAGTCTAGAATGTAATGTTAATTATAGTGATGTAAGATTAGTTTAGGTAAAATAACTATATCCAAACAATAAATGCTGTACTGTTTCTCTTTTCCAGGTATGGACCGACTTACATTGGCTCACTTTTGTCAGTGTTACATGGCTTCTTTTACAAATGAAAATACGTATTAAACTCATTGACGATTGATTTATTAATTGATCCATTTCTTTATTTAGTACTAGACAGGACAGCAGTCGATTCGATGACCACTGTGTACACATGGTAATAATTAGGATTTCAAAACGATTCCAATTGTATTGGAGGATTTTGGACAAAAAAAAAAAGATAATAAAGAGTGGCCCGTACGGGGATCGAACCCGCGACCTTGGCGTTATTAGCACCACGCTCTAACCAACTGAGCTAACCGGCCACGATGAGTTTGAACCAAAATACGAAACACACCAACCTCAAAATTCCAATACCGTATTTTTTTAACTATCATAATTTCTCTTATGGCTCTTAATACCAAAAAAAGTTATATTTTATAATAATGTGGTACCTTTTACGGACTGGGCCATAGCTCGTTCTTTATCAGGCATGATGAATCAGCAAATCCCATTTTAACTGTTTAATCATTAATTTTACAGGTCCGCAACCCACTCTTTGGGTCCGAAAACACATGATAAAAAGCTCTAGAACCCAGTTTGGTTTGAATGTCTTTAGAGGAGGTGGGATTAAACTAGTGTTACTGATAAAACACAACAGAGGACGCACCAATAGGAGCTCGAAACGTCATTTTTTCCCCCCATCTGGTTAGCCTATGTTAGCCGTGTACATGGCACCAGCTAGCTAGCAGGCTAGCACATTTGTAACGCACAGTTTTACCGAGTGTGTTTAGTTTTTAATCATTAAAAGCACCTAAAAGGTGAGTATTATGACTGTTAGGTTTGAATACATTGTCGGGGTCGTTATTAGCTAACATTTTCATTTATAGTTGTCTGTCTTAGCCGATGCTAAGTTCAACGCTAACACGTTCAGTCGCTGGTTTGCTTGAGCTCCATTCTAAGCACAGGTGGAGCAGCTTCTTCATAGAATGTGCTTTATTTATTATTAAAAAAAAAAAAAAAAAAAAACAGCTTTAAATAATAATATTAATAATAATACCTGTGTTTTCATTTAGGTTCCAAGCATGGCCTCTCGAGCTGGACCCAGAGCAGAAGGTACTGATGGCAGTGACTTCCAGCACCGAGAGAGGGTCGCATCCCACTACCAGATGAGGTTCGAGCACTTGTTTGTTTACCTAATATCACAGCTAAAGAATGTATAAGTTAATGCAATATTTTAAATTAATTAAGACATAATTAGGGGTGTCCTGAGCCAACGTTTTCACGTACGATACAATACCGATGTGACAACTTTGAGTATTGATCGATACCGATATCAATCCGATACAATATCAGCACAAATCATGATTAGTTTTTGAATTATTTTGTAGCGTAGACTGTTGAAAAAAGTATTACTTGGAGGTCATTAGTCAGATATGAGAAAAACTGACCTATTTATAACTAACCATTGAGTTGCATCAGCGTATTAATAAAATTAATAAAAAAAAAAAAATAGAACTAGAAGATCCTGAAAAAAAGCGTTGATAAATCCAATAAAAATGTAATATTTGCAAGTGCAAAATAACAAATTCATATTAGATTCAGTATTTATTTATTTTTTAACTGTCAGTATTTAGTTCAATTCAACTTTATTTACATAGCGCATATTACAACAGAGTCATCTCAAAGTGCTTAACAAAATATAGAGTCTATAGTAAAGTAGTAGTTGTCAACTGCTGGATACCAGTGCTGGATAGGTCTGCTTGTATGGGAGATTTAATATTCATTCTTATGAATATATACTGTACATTAAATAGTGCAAATAGTAGTAGTCAAGGAATTAAAAAATAGATTTATGATCTGTAATTAATAAATCTAAATGTTTAATCTCACCAAAAAAAATGCTAAGAAAAGCCCTTGAGGCTCAAGAGACCCTTAGAAATAATCATTTTCACTTAAGTAATATTTGCTTTGCATGTAACACAAGGAGCAGGTTGAAGCTTCACTGGTGTTGTGATGAAAGTCGTGTCTATTTTAACTGATGACTGCCTTCTACCTGTTAATTTAAAACATCACTCGAGGGGTTTGAGAGCCACAGGTTGCTGACTCATGATCCTGTTGATATTTAAACACACCCTAATGGGAGATATAATCTGTGTTCCCCTAAACCAGTGTCGCTCTGAAGTCTGAGATACGCAAACTGAACATCGTCCACCTGCTGATCTGGTTGCTGATGGCTGCTCAGGTAAAACATGCATGTTTTTTCTTTTTTTTTGAAAACACATCTCTGATTGTCGTCGTCTTTTCTTCTTCAGGTGATCGTGAGCCAGCTCAGCCTCGTGTCCCACAAAGTGGTGGCCTCCCCGTACCAGTGGGAGTTCCCCTATCTGCTGAGCATCATCCCCACTGTCTTCAGTTTCTTGGCTTTGCCTCGCAACAACATCAGCTACCTAGTGATCTCCATGATCAGCTCGGGGCTCTTCTGCGTGGCCCCACTGATCTACGGCTGTATGGAGATGTTCCCCGTAGCTCAGCAGCTTTACCGCCACGGCAAAGCCTATCGCTTCATCTTTGGCTTCTCCGCCGTGTCCGTCATGTATCTGGTGATCGTCATCGCCGTGCAGGTGCACGCGTGGCAGATCTACTATAGCAAAAAGCTGCTGGACCAGTGGTTCACCAGCACACAGGACAAGAAGAAGAAATAAAGTCACCTGGACTGGAATGGATGCATAAATATTAGAAACCAGTCCTGCACAAGGGCACCATCTTTTCCTCTATTTATATTCAACACAAACCATTGTTGTTGTACAACAGTCCTCAGACACATCCTAACTTCTTTCTGTACATACGTACTGTTCAAACATTTCAATTTACAATAAAAATGTCTGGAAAACATCGTGTTACTTCATCAGGTAAAAAAAAAAGTCGACTCGGAAAAAATAGAAGATGCACAAGTTGATCAAAAATATTTATTCAAATAAAAAGTCATGATGAAAGAAAGTAAACAATATTCAATATTGTTGGATTGTAAAGTAAAGAACATCACAATTTTACACCAAGATGTATTTAAAAGAATATTTTTAAACATCTAAATAAATGTCTACAAAAATGTGTTTTATATACTTGCAAATCCTAGCAAACAAGCTATCAGCAGTACTTTAATGCCCCACTAGAGGTCAGAACAGCCCACACTTATAAGGATTACTGTTGTCAGAATAAAGCAGATTTGTTTATATTTTGCTATAAAAACGAATGGAAGTTATTAAATGCACATAAAGACAATACGTTTTATTTAAAATACCATTTTGTGATGTGATTTGTTTGATTTTTGAATATATTTACATTTAACTCATATTTAAGGCCGAATTTGTAGACAGTTGTTACCTCGAGCCATGAATTAGACCCCTTACAGGAAAAAAATAAATCCAAATGCTTCAAATTAAAGTTTTCATCACTATAGTTACTGTAACTATAGTGATGAAAACTTCTACCTTTCAACTGTTAGTTACAACAGTTGAAAGGTAGAATTTCCCTGAAATAAAGAATATCATCATCTGCAAATAGAGCACACTCGGCGAATAAAGTAGAAATAGTACAAAAAATAAGATTGGAAGTTTTTCCACACTTTTAGACGTTACATAGTAACGAACAAGGACAATGTTTCAATGAAAAAACCAGCATTTGCCGTCTTCTGGCAAGTAACTGTTGTATAACCCAGACTGTCTCACTGACAGTGTTTCTGAATCTCACTCACACCAACATTTTCCTTTTTAGGATCTGCCGCACCTGGAGAGACCATAAATGACCGGTGTTTAAGTGAACTAAAGTTCAAAATAGTAGCATGAAAAGGTCATTGTTTACTTACCTTGTCACCAACAGAGTCTGCAGAGACTAGCTGTACTGGCAGCTCTTTATCCAAGTTCCTGATCCCAGGGTCGGCTCCTCTCTTTATCAGCAGCTTCACGGCTGCCACTTGACCTTTGGGTTTTTGTAAAGCGCAGACGATGTGCAGGGCAGTGTTTCCATCGTGTGCCTGAAAGCCAGCAATACATCAGGTGTTTTCTATGGATTCAATAAACATTCGGGAAGTCGGCCGTTGTGACTTTTCTGTATAGCAACGCCAGTCGCTTAATTTGTTTGGGGGTAAAACAACGTTAACGTATTGACTCCCATTGTAACTGAAAAGGTTTCAAAAATGCTGTTTCAAAGAGCTGTTGTGTTTGGTTGTTCGTCCAATGTAAAAAATAATACTGATATAATGTTTTATATCATCCCAAAAGAAAGAGAAAAATCTGGTAGGGTGAACTGGAAATGGGTATAAACTCCAAAAACGTCCCATTCCTCTGTGTGCTCTCAACATTTCATAACCGGCGAGTGAACAGTTAAGATCCTGAAATGAGGATTGATACATCCCATCCAAGAAACATGAAAAGACAATCACATATAACATGGGAGGACAGGAGCGGGAGAATTGTGTGTCGCCACAAGGGCGGCGCCCCGTATCCTTAGATGAAAAATGGAAAAAACAGGTGGAAAGGAGAGCGGAAAAAAGGCAGATCCTACACTAAGTTCCATTAGGGGCATACAATGCTGTACACTGTGATTAATGGAGTGTGAGGATTTTACAGCAGGATCTTTACAATTACCTCATAAATGAACCCAGTGAGGAACCCACATGGTAAAGATCTGTGTAGGGGAAATTGGGCCAATGTTTTGGATTGTTCATCCAAGTGTTGGCTGGGACTTTGTATGGACACTCCCTAGCACTGATAAGTCAGCCTTATATCGTCCCCTGGCCTCTCCTGGTAGTGTTTCTTGATAGTTGTAGACCACAACGGGTTATAAACCACCCCTGTATTGAAATAAAGACGTTTTTGTCATTGGACGAGTTGTTTTCCCCCCATTTCAAGATGGCGCCCGTTTATTAACTACCGCTAACGTCATCTGTGATGTAAGCCCGACTTCCCGAATCCACAACAAAACACACTGACCAAAGAGTTGACAAAGGACAGCGACATCGACTGCTGGAGGAAAATGTTCAGCAGCTCCAGATTTGCTTCTTCAGCAGCGATGTGAACACAGGTTCTCCCACTTTTCTGATCCTGTGTGAAAAAAAACCCCACAGTTTGCTAGGTTAGGTGTCTGCACTTTGCAGAGCTTCACTAGCTGCAATGGTAACCAATGGCAGAGGTGTAAAGAAGAGTACTGATATATCCTACTCAAGTAGAAATACTGTTACTTGATTGAAATTGGACAAGTTCTACATAAAATACTCAAGATAAAGTAAAAAGTAGCTACATTAAATCCTACTCAAAGTAAAAGTTACTCGTTATTTTTCACCCCCTACCTTTATTTTTGGTTATGAATTTTGACACAATTCAAAATGAAAAAAACATCCTCACGCTGTAAGTATAGATACATTTATGAACTCTAAAACTGAGAAAATAACTGACAGTCAATGCTGTTTTGGCACCGTGCATTAAATTTAATCTGATTGGTCGGCTATGATGTGATGCATTTGAGCGTTGTCTGTTTATTTAATTTTTTTGTAGTTTCCATAAGTACCCATAAAAGCAATTCAATTACAGTAAAGTGAGTACTTGTAATCCGTTACTTTCACATCTGACCAATGGTTACCAATGGTTACCTTTGTCCCACAGGAAGCGCCCATGATCAGCAGCGTCTGAATGCATTGCGTGTACACCTGCTTCTTCTGCTCCAGTTCAATGCACTTATTGCGACAGGAAGTCCTCAGCTCTTTGACGACAGCGTTGTGTGAAATTGTCGCTGCTTGGAGTGCAGTGCGGCCTGAAGGCAGAGAAAAGAAAAGCATCCACAGAGTTGCTCCACTGCAGCATCACCAAGATATGCAACCAGCAGCTCACCATCATAGCTGAATATCTCCACATCTACAGGCTGCCCACTTTCAGTCAGGAACTGATGGATACTCTGTGGAGGGAAATCATTAAAATGTTACTCAGATGTTTGCTTAAGGCGTTCTCTTTATGTGAGACCATAGAAATAAGAACACGTTCGGTATTCAGCCAGAATAGTACGAAAATGGACAGCCAAGGGGCAAACTCAGTGGTCCCCAACCTTTATTGGGTCCTGACTCCATTTTGATATCAGACATTTCTGGTGACCCCAGAGAGTTTTTTGTTGTTGTTGTAATTATTTTTATTACTTTTTGACCATATTTGTAATATAGTGTTACGAGTAGCAGTATAGTGACCAGATGCGCCATCTCAGATATTTTATACTATATATTTTTTTTAAATAATTTAAATTTGAGGAAGTGAAAGTATAGAATATAGTTGTTTAAGATTGCATGTGGTGTTTTAATTTGAAAAAGAATAATCATTTTAAAAAAAACTGCAAAAATATACATTCTATTATTATTATTATATTTATTATATAATTATTTAATTTGTATACTGTATTTTTTTAAACTAGATTTATATTTGAGGAAGTGAAAGTATAGAATACAGTCAGTTAAGATTGTGTGTGGCATTTTACTTTGAAAAAGAATAATTAAAAAAGCATATTTTTATTATCATTTAATGAACTAATTCTTATACTGATTTCATTTTACTAGATTTGCATGGTGTTTTAATTTGGAAAAAGTTACAAAAAAATAATTTTAATCAGTTATTATTTTTTTAAATTTTTTTTTTTAAAATCAATTGTTAGACATTTCAGGGGACTTTATTTGAAATCCGGGCGACCCAACATGGGGTCTCAACCCCAAAATTAAAAAAAAAAAAAAAAAAAAAAACGGGCTAACTACATGCAACGAGAAAGCGTCTAGTTGTTTTTTAAATCATATTTTATTTCACAAGTTCAAAATTGTACATTTATTATTACTGTTTTTTATTTAATTACTAAATTTAGCAAAAATCCTTTTTTAATGTGATGAATTTGACAGCTATCCTGGTTATTTACATTGGCTGAAGCTAGCTGCTGCGTGCAGTTAGCCCCAGGCAAGATGGCCGCCAAAGTGGAGCTCTTCTTGCACAGATTATGTCCATTCTCCACGCGTAAGCTCTCACCTGAAGACTAGGGAGGTGGCCTTTCTCAGCACACACATGTAATGGGGTCCTTCCCCACACGTCATACACGTTCATCAGCGACCCCAGCGTCAGGAGGTCGTAGACAATTAAGTGCTGGTCACTGGCAGCAGCTAAATGAAGGGCCGTCTGTGCACAAAGAGAGAAACCCAACCCACCAATCATGTCTAGTCTATGTTGCAGATGACACACTTCAATTTCAAACACTAAGAAATAATAGAATCATCAACGTGTGGGAAGAGTTTGCACCTGATTGTTGAATTCTTTTATGTCGAGGAATCCCAGGACAGCCATTTTTGCTGCTAGCACGTAAGCGAGAGCTCGTTTGCCCTGAGCAACCACAATGTGGAGAAACCTGGCAAGAAGAAGAAGAAGAAGACATCACAGTTGACCATCAGGACACTTTCAAGCCCCAACAAAAATCAAGGAACATTTAAAGATGCATTTCACCGATGCCTTTTGATCAGTAAATAATGTATTATTTAATATCTATATTCAACGATGAGGAAAACATGCATTAAAGAACAATATCTACTTTAACACTCAATTAGCTGCCTTTCAATCAAAAACAAGAACTTGGAACACTTGTAGAGAACGAACCCATGGAGTTTTAACTGAAAATTTTAATTCAGAAAAAAAAAAGAAGTTTTGAAAATTACATGCATTTTATTTCAGTTTATATTTCATAAACTTCCGCTTTAAGGCTTATTGCACCTGTGCTTCAAACCAGGGCTGGGGTCAATTACATTTTTCAGTTACAATTATGTTTTTAATTACTCATGTTCAGTTATGATTACAGTGATCAGCATTTTTTCCAATTATTTTTTATCCTCAGAAAGAAAATTCCGTTCTCCATAACTAAAGTTAAATTACTGATCCTGAAATAATTAACCTAATAAAAGTTATAATAAATCATCTAATTTCTTCTTTATCGATTGGTTTCCTCTTCAGCTTCGTAATCAGTGAATATATAGGTTTTAATATATTTTTGTGTCGGAATCTGAGCTTTTTTGTGTCATATATACTCCTCAATTTAATTTTTAATTAAAAAAATGGTAAAATGTGGAAAATGCATGAACCAACCATTCTCCTTGAACCTTTGTTTGGGTTGTACTCACGTGTCACCATCTGCATCCTGCATGCACAGCACCTCAGGGGATAAGTGTTCAACTTTGCACCACTCTCTCTGAAGCTGCCAGTGGAATAGAGTCGTGTTGATGCTGGAGGCGGGGATGTTCTGTTCCTGCAGGGCTGCAGATGGACACTCGGGCTGAAAGTCTGGATGTTGCTTCATCACGAACAGCTCTTCTGCAGTGTTGTTCATGCACATGGATTGGATCCAACCTGGCAATCAATGTCAATAAATGTCATGCTATCACAGTAAACATCAGGGTGCAACTTGTGGAATGTCGCCACCAGAAAAGAGAAACAAACACTATATAACCTGTCCAGACAGGCTTGGGTGGAAGGAATTAAAAAAACGAGATAAACCCAAATGTTAAACACAACACAGGATTAGTGGAAATGAAAAATCTCTTGAAGCATTTTCTTCTTTGGAACAAAACAAGTTACTTAAGAAGAAAGAAACTTGATAAACTTGAACCATTATAGAAAGAAACTCAGTTTTCTGCTGTGCAAACGGAAATATTTCACTTTTTAATGTTCATGCTGTCACTGTACTACTATTGGTTTTAACCAAACAGGCAGAAGCAAATTATGAACTGCAGGAGTATTGAGATTAGTAACAATTAAATGATTGATTCACTTTTAAACAATGACTACAATAGAAATGTATTTTTAATTTCAATTTTTGCCATATAAATGGTTTATAAATCATTCTCAACAACCTGCATTCATGCCAAGTAAAAATCACATGCTTGAACCTAGGCTGAGGTTCCTCATTAAATAAACCTGACTTGTAATCGTATAAATATCCGCCTTTGGAATGTTGGCACTGCTGTCTGTCCAAAATATGTCTGCTATTCTCATGCAGTCACTCCCCTTAAAACAATATTAATTACCTGTTTGTGCAAAGCCACCTTCTGCAAACAGCATCAGCCCTCCAGTGTTCGGGTCTCCTACATCCAACATGTTCACCTCCATCCAACGCTCACACCAACAGGGCAATGGAGTGAAGCAAGAATGGATGACTCACTTTTCTGTGGAACTCTGACAGATCAGTGAGAAATAATGAGACATCACTGTGTGGGGTGTGAGCTGCACTGAACACAGCATGAAAGCACTGCAACGCATAGTGAACACAGCAGGCAAGACCATTGGTGCCCCACTCCCCTCCTTACAAGACACATACTGTACATCACCCGCCTCACCAGAAAAGCTACCTTGATAGTGAAAAGAAAAAAATCTTATAAACCCCTCCCCCATTCTTAACAAAAACATTACAAATTAGATGACCTCACCGATGCCAAAAGATAACAATAGCCCAGAACAGATGTAATCAACTTTCGATTTCAACAATTTTCACTTTTTTTTAAATTTTTTTTTATTTTATTTCTCAATTATTATAAATGATTTTGCTAAAACAACAGTTGTTGTAAATTTAATAATTTTCACATTCATCTTTATACAAGTTAAGTATGTGCTGTTTATACTTATATTTGAATTGAAGAATATTTGAACAACATTTTAGATCGTTTTCTAGAGAGTTCCATTGTATCACACCAGATACTGAGACACACATTTTTTTGAGGGTATTTCCTGCAAAAGGTTGTTTTAAGTCATTATTTCTTCTGCTTGTCTCACTGTTTACAGTAAAAAGGGTTTGAAGTCCATGCGGTAACAGACAGTGTTTTGCTTTATGAACAACTAATAAAGTTTGTAAAGAAACCAAGTCCTTCAGTTTGAGTAGTCCTGACCTCAGAAACAGTCCTGTGGTATGCTCTCTTAGAGCAACTCCATTAATTATTCTTATTGCCCTTTTTTGCAAAAGAAACAAGGGCATTAAATTAGTAATATAAGAATTACCCCATATCTCCAAACAATACATTAAATATGGCAAAATAAAGGTGCAATATAGAATTCTCATTGCCTTGTAATTCAACATAAACTTTACTTTACTCAAAACGGCAATGTTTTTACAAATTTTATTTCTTACGTAAGCTATGTGCGACTTCCACTTACATTTTTCATCAATGAGAACTCCTAAAAACCTCAATTCTGACACTCTCTCAATAGTTATTCTATTTAAAGTTAAATTAACACTATCAGGATATTTTTGATTTGTGAACAACATATCATAACTAACACTATCATAACAAACTATATAGGAACTCATGCTGCTACTCCCACCTACACACTGTATTTATATATTAGTATTAGTTTTAGTATTAGTATTTAGTATTTATATATTAGTATTAGTTTTAGTATTTATATATTAGTATTAGTTTTAGTATTTATATATTAGTATTAGTTTTAGTATTTATATTAGTATTAGTTTTAGTTTTAGTATTAGATTAGTTTAGTATTTGTATTTATATATTAGTATTAGTTTTAGTATTTATATATTAGTATTAGTTTTAGTATTTATATATTAGTATTAGTTTTAGTATTTATATATTAGTATTAGTTTTAGTATTTATATTAGTATTAGTTTTAGTATTTATATATTAGTATTAGTTTTAGTATTTATATATAGTATTAGTTTTAGTCTTAATATTATATTAGTTTTAGTATTTATATATTAGTATTAGTTTTAGTATTATATATTAGTATTTAGTTTTAGTATTATATATTAGTATTAGTTTTAGTATTTTCGTATTTATATTAGTATTAGTTTTAGTATTTATATTAGTATTAGTTTTAGTATATTTTTATATTAGTATTAGTTTAGTATTTATATATTAGTATTAGTTTTAGTATTTATATATTAGTATTAGTTTTAGTATTTATTATTAGTATTTAGTTTTAGTATTTAGTATTATATATAGTATTAGTTTTAGTATTTATATATTAGTATTAGTTTTAGTATTTATATATTAGTATTAGTTTTAGTATTTATATATTAGTATTAGTTTTAGTATTTAGTATTTATATATTAGTATTAGTTTTAGTATTTATATATTAGTATTAGTTTTAGTATTTATATATAAGTATTAGTTTTAGTATTTATATATTAGTATTAGTTTTAGTATTTATATATTAGTATTAGTTTTAGTATTTATATATTAGTATTAGTTTTAGTATTTATATATTAGTATTAGTTTTAGTATTTATATATTAGTTTTAGTATTTATATATTAGTATTAGTTTTAGTATTTATATATTAGTTTTAGTATTTATATATTAGTATTAGTTTTAGTATTTATATATTAGTTTTAGTATTTATATATTAGTTTTAGTATTTATATATGTATTAGTTTAGTATTTATATATTAGTTTTAGTATTTATATATTAGTATTAGTTTTAGTATTTATATATTAGTTTTAGTATTTATATATTAGTTTTAGTATTTATATATTAGTATTAGTTTTAGTATTTATATATTAGTTTTAGTATTTATATATTAGTATTAGTTTTAGTATTTATATATTAGTTTTAGTATTTATATATTAGTATTAGTTTTAGTATTTATATATTAGTATTAGTTTTAGTATTTATATATTAGTTTTAGTATTTATATATTAGTATTAGTTTTAGTATTTATATATTAGTATTAGTTTTAGTATTTAGTATTTATATATTAGTATTAGTTTTAGTATTTTATATATTAGTATTAGTTTTAGTATTTATATATTAGTATAGTTTTAGTATTTATTATATTAGTATTAGTTTTAGTATTTAGTATTTATATATTAGTATTAGTTTTAGTATTTATATATTAGTATTAGTTTTAGTATTTATATATTAGTTTTAGTATTTATATATTAGTATTAGTTTTAGTATTTAGTATTTATATATTAGTATTAGTTTTAGTATTTATATATTAGTATTAGTTTTAGTATTTATATATTAGTTTTAGTATTTATATATTAGTATTAGTTTTAGTATTTATATATTAGTATTAGTTTTAGTATTTATATATTAGTATTAGTTTTAGTATTTGGTATTAGTAAATGTTTTATCTGTTGTAAAAATTGTATGTCTACCTTTAGTATAGGAATGTCTTTTCTGTTGTGCCTGAGCACTTTATCTGTTCACCGTGGGAAGTGAGAAACGTCTTCTCCATTCACTTGTATGTTTGTGCATGCAAAGGAATTGACAATAAAGCTGACTTTGACTTTGATTAATAATAATAATAAAAAACTAATTGGAAACTAGAATATAAATCGACCAGCAGTCAGGAGCCTCCGTGCATTGCCACAAATTACACATTAGCCGTTGTACGACTACTCATGGTTACGCAGATTATCATTATTTATCAATATTAATATTATTGGTCCTCAACAGGATAGGTAAAATTCTGAGACAAATTTCACTGGAGGACGAACTGAAACTATATAGACAAGGCAAATTTATTTGTACAGCGCATTTCATACACAAGGGAACTCAATGTGATAAAACATTCAATTGTTTAAAATCAATAGGAACATTTAAAATCATGAGTAAAATCAATTCAAATCATCAACAAACACATGACATCAACAACATGACCAAAAATCTCTCTCTCAATCATAAGCAGTGGAGAAAAAAAATGCCTTTAACTTTGAAACTTTAAAAATGTTCACATAAACCAAAAGAGGGCTGGATAAAAGCATATTACTACAGATTTGATTGGGAGCCAAATTCAACATGTTTGTGTTAGAATATGTTAACATGTGAGAAGACATCAGATGAGCAGCGTAAAAAAAAAGTTTCCCTTCATAGTTTTTATGCAATGTCTCTTTTTTTTTTTTGTAATTGTCATTTAAATGGACGTCTTCGTAACTGTATGAAAAAAGGGGCCCGGAAAAATGAAATTGCATCATTTTTTTCTTTACCTAAAGAATAATAAAAAAACAGGAAAGAATCTTGACTAAGGTTCTCATTATTCATG
Source organism: Gouania willdenowi (assembly GCF_900634775.1). Taxonomy (NCBI): domain Eukaryota; kingdom Metazoa; phylum Chordata; class Actinopteri; order Blenniiformes; family Gobiesocidae; genus Gouania; species Gouania willdenowi. The sequence continues at coordinate 3,568,395 of NC_041045.1, forward strand.
CGTGAGGGCTTAAATACATAAATTAAACTCTGTATTTTCACAATAATGATCCCATCTTAACACAGGCGATGCCTTAAAAATGTCAGAATGAAATTTAACTATACAGTTGCTTAAATTAGTGGAGAAATCAAATTCAACAACCAGAACAAACCCCGATCACAGATAAATAAACCAATTGATTATTTTTACCTCTGTGTGAGAGACTTCCAGCCAGCACACCAACACCTGCAGAGTGAGTGAGCCACTCCTTTCTGACAACTTTCTTCCTCCTATTGTGGAGCTCAATCTCAGCCCACAAACAAGTAATAAAAAAAAAAGAAAAGGAAGTTCTTTCATCCTCAGGGTCTAAATGCAGTAACATGAGGAACTTTTAGTAGGGACATAAGATAAACCAGTAAAAATGCCCAGATTGCAAATGTAAGTTAATCATTTTCGAAGGAATATTGTAAAAATAAATATAAGAAAACCCAATGTTTTGCATTTTTGTTAAAAAAAAAAAAAAAAAAAGGTTAAGAAATGGTAAGAAAGTATTTATACTTATTGACACAATTTCTGATGTCTCCCCCCCCTAAAATCTTTGTTTTGGGCTCTAACGTGGGAATACATTCACATATAGAGAAATTAACAAAACAGAACTGTCATTGAAATTTGGCAAAGCAAGATTGGAACTTGGACGCAGAAAGGTGTGGCGATGACAGCTAAGTTATATGAGATGAAAAGTAGAGATACAGGTAGAAGAGAAACCTGACCTGATAGAATCTACTGAGCAACAACTATTTCATGACGGAACGTCTTCTACGAAACTGATCAACACAAGCAAATGTCACCTTTAGTTTCACTGACTGACTAAGCCACAGTCACCTGTGTGCAAGACAGCAGCTGTTTGCAAATAAGGGCAGATTAAGGCCGTCAAAAATTCAGTTATTATTACAAAAATACACAAATTGCAATTAGACAGCATGGAGACGTTGGTCATTTAAATTTAACAATGATTTACTGGCTCCATGAGGGAAAAATGCCACTTTATTGCATTGACCATTAGTTCATGAGAGCAAAGTTCACAATGCTTTTTCTTTTGGATAAAATTCTGATATTTTCCAAACATCATCTACTGTGACTCCATATTTTAAGACTTTACAAGAATGTTTACATTTTTAAACTTTAAAGTCAAACATTTTGATGCACTATGTACTCAAAAATTGCAGAAGGAGTTTCATAGTCTTAAAAAAAAAGTGATGAACTTCATAATTAGTAATAGCTTTAAACGTACCAAAGTTTTTTCAGCATTGGGGCTACCATTTGGTCAAAGTTGCAAATCTGTAGCACATATGGTTGATTTGCAGTGAATTTTCAAAATGTTTAAATTTCGACGCTTGTTTTAAGTGTTACAAATACAGTACATTAAATTTTTCAAACTAGGTAAAATTTTATGGAAGCCCATTTCCAACAACCAACCAGGAAAAGTAATAATCGTAAAACAAGTCATTTATGAAATACTGTTTTTTACGGGTGAAAATGGGCTTTCATATAATAAAAATTATATACATACATTTGTATAAATGAATAAAACGGTGAAAAAATTCTTACTGTTCATGTAAGCAAGTGTTTTAAAGGTTAGCTATAATCATTAATAAATTAATGACTCAAATAACTCAGTCATTTCATTAAACAGCTTTTTAATGCACGTCTGAAAAGTGATCGTATGTATGCACACACACACAAAGACCAAGAAAAACAGATTAAGTTGCAAAACAGTGGTACTGGATATCATTTCACTGTTAAAGAGAAAGTCCCTTTGTTTACGCTGTAAAACAACACCTTCATGAACAAATACAAACGGAACACCAACGTTCTCTCAACGAGAACTCATGTGGCAGTGACTAAATACAAATAATTTACCATCGTATACAAACCACACTGACAGTTTAGTGCAACAAAACGGTTGTGACGTAGGATGCATTTCATTTGTTAAAGTCTCGACACATTCCTAAAGCCTCCAGCTTGTGAAGTTATGGTATTTCTCAAATCAGAAAGTAAAAAAAGTGGGTGGTTTAGTGCTCCACTCTTTGTCCTAGTGTCACAGTAATGGCGTTTACCATTAAACGCATTTGTTTAATCAGTTATAGAGACTATTGACGCACTCCATCGTACATCATTTTAAACTTCGCAAATGTTAAAATCTCTACAACTTCTGAGCTTCTCGGGCGTCGTCCCCTCCAACAACTCCAGAAACACGCGTTCACAATCAAGACGAGGAAAATAAAGTGCTTTTTTTTGTTTTTCTTTCTTCTTTCTTTTAAATCATCAAAATGCAGTAGTGATGGATTGAACTTACACGCTGCCTAAAAGTCTAATGCTGTTGTGCACCAATTAAATCATGCAGATGTGTATGAACAGTCAGGAACATCTGTACTCGGGAATGTTGAGGGTCCAACATGCTTCCGTGATCCTCGTTTCTTCAGTTGTCTCCTCCTATTGGGGACCTAACACCAACAGAGCAGATTATTAGTTCACGTAGGGGTTCTTTTGTTATTAAAATAATTACGGGGATGTGATCCACACACACACACACACACCTGCAATATATTTAGCCGCGATGAGCATCAGCATGCTGCCTATGATGTAAAAGCCCAGTGGGACGCTGCTGAAAATGCTGGTTTCTCCGTCTGGACGCCCAGTCAGACAACAAAATGTGGGGAAATTAAAAATTGCATCACTAATTAACAAAGATGGGTTTCTTAACTAAACGATCAATTCAATGAATCTGTGTTAATCGGAATGAGTCACGTAATACATCAGGTTTGTTTGAGTTGTTTAACTCCACCCACTAGCGTTCTTACAGTATTACAGAATCATTTATTTGCAAATAACTTAGTAATGTCATTTATTATTGTTATTTTATTTTTATTCCGTCAGTGAATCCTTTAAACCCGCTGTGTTTATTCGAGTGTCTGGAGTCATAGACTAAAACCATTGTTTAATACAATTTTCCCGTTTTTTGTTGTCATACTATTACAAATTGTGATGGTTATTAAAAAAAAAAAAAAAATCAATCATATCACATTTTTAATAACCACAATTACTACACAAAAAATAAAACAATTTAATTAAATGACAGCATGGAGTAAAACTTTATAGCAACATCACAAACAGGTTTTACAACATGAAGTGACATTTAATTTACTATAATTGAATGTAATCTCATTTAATTTAATCAAATTTTATTTATTTATTGTAAACTTAAATGATATAATTTAATTTAATCAAGTTATTACGTAATGTGGTGTTCGAGTGCTTTTATTTTGAAGGGCATTTCTTAATCTAGCCAAGAATATTTTTTTTTGGTGCACAGCGGTGATGTTTGACCACTTTATCAGTTGATAAGGTTTCAAAAAGAGGAGAATGTGATTTTATAAAGCACTGAGGGTCCCATGGACTTTACATGTTTCACTATTTCAGTGTAAAAGTGAGTGATTTCCCTTGTAGCACTAGCACTGGTTTACCATACAGGTGTTTATCATCAGGACAGCTGATATCAAGTAAGTTTCTGTATTTTCTTTGATGGAAAATATGGAAATGTGTCATTAGATGCACAAAACTGTATTTTATTGTATTCATCTCTAGTGTTTGAGTTCATTCCATCTCACCATTTCCAGTGGACAAAGGCTCGGTCGTTTCCCAGTTCATCGACCTCTGAACTGCCTTCTTCCACCGTGCGTACCGAAACTCGCTCTCTTGAGAACACACACGAACACACAGTGTGTTTAATCAAAATCACAGACGGTTCTCCTTGTAGCAGGTGGGGGGGGGGGTCAAACCTTGCGGGTTAATTTGGGGCTCAAACTTCTCCGACGTGACCTCGCTCAGGTCTTCTGGGTTAAGACTCCACATGCTCACGCCCTCGGCTGCTCCAGCTGCCATCGCTGCACCGAGCGCCGTCGTTTCAGGCATGGACGGCTTCACTGTCGGAACCACAAACATCTGCTTAGTTTTTACCCCATCAACGAAACATCCAACCCTTTTAAAATTTAATAAATCCAGAAAGTTCTTCTTTAATAATATGTTAAAGTTTAATTTATTCATACAACTGTTCTTCAGGAAATTTACTTTGAAGAAGACTGATATCCTGACATGATTTGACTATTAACTGCCAGAGGCATCTGCTGATTGCTTTGATGTTTCCTTGACTTATCCATAATAACACCAACAAGGTAATTTTGTCTTCTTTTTGAAAAATATGTTAAGGTTTCATTTATTCAGACAACTGTTCTTCAGAAATTTTACTTTGATCACCTCACGTTTTAACTGTCAACTGCCAGTCTTCTTCAGAGGCGTATGCTGATCGCTTTGAAGTTTCTTTGACCGACTTCCACGTAATAATACAAAGTTCATTTTGATTTCTTTTTGAAAAACATGTTCAAGTTTCATTTATTTAGACAACTGTTCTTACGGAATTTTTTTTGGATCTCTGCCCATGTTTCGAGTGTCAACTGCCCATCTTCTTCACATGCATCTGCTGATTGCTTTGATGTTTGTAAGTTGTGTGAATAAATGAAACCTTAACACATTTTTCAAAAAAAAAAAAAGACAAAAAGAAGTTGCTAGAATTATGACGCAGTAGTCAAGGAAACATAAAAGTGATCAGCGGGAGCACAACTGACAGTCGAAACACGTCAGGAGATCAAAGTAAATTTCCTTTGAAAACGTGCCCTCACCAACAGGTATGCAGAGAATATCCGCCTGCAGCTGCATCAGCAACTTATTGGACGTCATCCCTCCGTCCACCTGGAGCTGAGTGAGTGGGATCCCGCTGTCCTGGTTCATGGCGTCAAGGATCTAAAGCCGGTCCAAGGATCAAAGTTATCCCACATCCACGTCCAACTTGTATGAAACGTTCTCACCTCTCTCGTCTGGAAACAAACAGCTTCCAATGCAGCGAAGGCCAGGTGTCTCTTGTTGGTGAACTGAGTGAGCCCACATATGATTCTGATTCAGAAAAAGTGCGATAAGCGGAATGAAAGCAGATAATGCGATAAAGGTGGAGGTCGTACCCTCTGGCACTCGGCTCCCAGTACGGTGCATAGAGGCCAGAGAACGCAGGGACGAAGTAGCAGCCGTAGGACGTCCCAACAGAAGCAGCAAGTTTCTCTGAGGAGGAGTAGGAGAATGGAGTCTTATTTTGAAAGATTTGCAGAGTATTCACCAGTTTGCACCACGGAAAAAGTGAAAAACAAACCGAGCTCATCAGAGGAGTCGATGATTCCTAGATTGTCCTGCAGCCAGCGAACCACGGCGCCGGCGATGGCCACGGAGCCCTGGAGTGAAGACAACAAAGAAGGATCAGTTACAAAAAGGCTCACCACGGTTTTCACTCTCAGATTGATTGATTGATGTGTTTTACCTCCAGTGCATAGCAGGCGGGTGCGTCCCGGCCCAGTTTGTAGGCCACAGTGGTCAGCAGACCGTGGTCCGACATTACAGGCTGCAGAACAACATAAACCACTTAAAGCTACTTTACTGCAATGTTAGCATTAAGGCTACATGTGTGAATGAGGCTACCTTAACTCCAGTGTTTCGCAGCATAAAGCAGCCGGTCCCGTACCTGAAACACAAAGCCAGCTTAACATTCAATGCACGACTGTCCGAAGAAGCAGAAAGGTTTCTGATTGGCTCACAAAATCTTGCTCAAAACAGATGACCCAGGCATTGTTTCATAAAAGCAATAAAGCACTTTAAATATTTAGGTGTTATTATGGATAACAACTTACATATCAGTACGATATCAATGAAAGTAAAGCTTAATTTGAATAACCATAACAGCATAAGGGATCTTAATGCTAACCATGTGCAATAATATTAGCACTTTAACTAACAACTAACCTGGCCAAGTTAAGCCAAGGTTTCATTGAGTCAGACAAGGTTTTTCAGGAAATGTTTATCTCCTGACATATTTGGACTTTCAACTGCCAGTCTTCATCAGAGGAGTTCTGCTGATCGCCTTTGATGTTTCCTCTGAAGTTTCACTGACTTCCATGTAATTGTTCCAGCGAGATTAATTTTGTCTTCTTTTCAATAGTATGTTAAGCCGAGGTTTCATTTATTCAGACAAGGTTTTTAAGGAAATTTTTATCGCCATCAAAGGTGATCAGCAGAACTCCTCTGAAGAAGACTGGCAGTTGACAGTCGAAAACATGTCAGGAGCAGTGTCCAACGTCACTTTTGACAGTAACTAGTACTGTAACGCAATATATTTCTGAAGAAAATAACACACGTTACAATATAGTGCGTTTGTCCGTTACTTTTCTAGCTGCAGTGTACTTCCTGTTTACAGTGGAGCTACATATTTTTGCGGGATGCCATGCCAGACGCGGTAAAACAGTAGAAGAAGAAGCATTGTCAGCGTTTCTGTTTACATCACGTGCGCCAATCATGGCGAGTCAACGCAAGAACAGGACGAGCTTCTCAAAGCGGAAATACGCGCATTATTTTTGTCTCCAAAAGATGCATCAGTGAAGCTAAGCTAACGCTGCGACTGGACTTTAACGGACTGTGACTGTTATCCAGGGACAGGTCAGCCAAACTATTGCACGGTATGTTGTTAATTTTGGAGCAGTTGTTTTATGCTTTATATGCACATCATTTATGGTTGTTTTATAGCAGTTGATCAGCAGTGGATTATTATATTATTACAGCACTAATATGAAGCTGTATGAACACAAACGACCCAAAATAAATAATACATTCTTTAATTATAAGTAACTCAAAAGTTACTTTTCCAGTAACGCATTACTTTTTAATGTAAGTAATCAAAATAGTAACTTGTTAATGAAGTAACTAGTAACGGTAACTAGCTACTTTTTTGCAGTAACTAGCACAACACTGGTCAGGAGATAAACATTTCCCGAAAAACCTTAACTTAACGTATATGTATTTTATTTCTGTCTGTCAATTGTTTCTATGAATTGTCCTGTTTTCTATCATGTATTTCTATCTTTTTTTTTACCTGCCCAGGAACTGCAGCCCTGACGCAATTGACAATTGCAAAATGTCCCTGTTAAATAAACAATAAATGAAACAAAACCTACAAAATCAGTATTGGTCAACTCACGTGTTTTTGGCCTGCCCGTCCTGAAAACACATCTGTCCCACCAGTGCTGCCGACTGGTCGCCCAAACACTGTCAAACACACGCTTTGAATTACATCAAAGAACACAGAGTGATGGATTGGATTTGAACAACTCACCCCTGAGATGGGAATCCCTGAAAGAGCTCCTGATTTCTGGAGACAAAAAACAAAAAACAACAACAGAAAGACGTAAGACCGTGTGGACCAGCAGAAACCAGTGCATACCAGTACACAGTGAGGAAAAATAAAAGGGAAAGTGGACTGTGGAGCTTCACTGGTTAGAGTGAAAAAAGGGGAAGACATGTATGAGGCGCTGCAAGGGGATAATGGCAGTAAGGAGCCTCGTCACCTGTAGCATGCAACACAGAAGCAATGAGTGGAAACGACCATCCAGTACATTCCCAGTGGAGTGTGTGTGTGTGTGTGTGTCTCGAAATCACCATTTTGTGCTTTAAAAACACGTATTTTAGGACTGTTAAACTACTGTTGGCCACTTGGTGGAGCTGTTGTCCAAGCTTTGAAACAAAGTGAAGATTAAACCAATAGGATTGTTACATTAAATATATACTTTGATCAGGATCAATAAAGTACTATCTTGTCTTTACTTTGAGAGGGATTCATAACATGCACATGCATATTCATATTCTTCGTTAACGGAAGTTTAGGAATATTCAAAAATATAAACTTTTCATGTAAATTATTTATTGGAATTAATTGCACGTTGACATTTGAAGATGACGCTAAAATATATTTAACACTCCTGTTAGGGATTTGTTTTTGTAAATTTCTCATTAACTCTCATTTAATGTTTCAAACTTTGAAAATTCCAAGACCTTAGTAACCCTTGTTGAAATGTTGCATTTCTTCAATTCTATTAATGTTTGGATATGATACAGTTATTTAAAATTAAATTACTCCTAATTTTCGCTTTGCTTGAATAAATATTTCCCATGAAACTTTTTTTTTTTTTTAAATATTCCCAAAATTCCTCAATTTAAGATCCTGTGAAAATTTTCCAGAAATCACCTGCTCCTTTTCAAACATAATGATAATAATAATAATAATAATAATAATAATAATAACATCTTTATTACATATTGTGCTTTAAAAAAATGTAGACACTTTAAAATGAAAATATACAGTAGATGATAAAAAGAAGAAAAGAAAAAAAAAAAAAAGTACATGTAATAATGGAAGTTTTAGGTTGTTGAGTGAAAGTTATAAGTGAGTGTTTAACTAATAATAATAATTAAGGAAATTCAAGTACTGTCACATGAAATCATATCAAAAATAAAATTAATTAATGACATTGCATTGGATTTATAATTCAGTTGTGACTAAAATCTATTTGCTCTTGAAGCTGCACCAACTATGTGTAATTTACCTAAATTTAATAACAATTATTTAAGTTTACAAATGCTTTCATTAGTTAATGGGTTATGTTAATATCATTGAGAGTTTTCACGGTTCTTAGAAGGAGGAGTGTTGGACTTAAAGGTGAGATAAGATCTCCTGAAAATGCACTGCGTGATGGTTGCTCACGTAGTCACAGAGAAGCTGGATGGGATCACTTTGCAGGACCAGAACAATAGTGAGGTTGTGTTTTACTTACCAGACTAGAACTTATTTTCTACCATTGAGAAAAGGAGACACAAACGGCACACAGAAGAATAACGTCCCAGTTAAGCATCGTACGCCGTTCTAACGTTTGTTGGGGGTTGATTTCTTACCATGAGGCCGTAGATTTCAGAACAGCTCCTCACTCTGGGTAGGATCTCCATGGGAACGCCGAAGTATCTGTTGGGAATAAGAGTCCAGAGCTAAAAATGTGGATGTATTTTATGGTTAACAATGGATCTGATTCATATAAGTCGGTGGTTTCAAACCTTTTTTTTGATCATGAGCTCATTTTGATATCAAGAATGTCTGGCTTTTTTCTAGAATTAGTTTTTGATCATCTTTGTGCTCTGATTATTTTTTTTTTTTTATTTAATTACATTTTAGTTGAACTAGATCCACAAAGTGAAAGTATAGAAGTGTTGTTTTAATAAAAAAAAAGGAAAGAATAATAACTACAAAACTTAAAAAATCTATTTGAATTATTCAGAAATTTCAGGCGACCACACATGAGGTCCCGACCCCAAGGTTGAAAAACACTGATTGAGTTGTTCCTGGGGTGGGACCAAGACTGACTATTTATTTGTTGATTTTCCACTCTCTCTCTCTATATCAAGTACCCGCTATAGTGCCATCGCATACCCCTAGGGGTACACGTACCCCCATTTGAGAATCACTGATATAAGTGACCAGGGTCGAGGTCAAATACAATTGATCATTCATTATAATTATGATGTAATTATAATTGAAACATTAAAAATCTGTTGCTGTTGTAATAGTAATTAAATTGTAATTGAGTTTAGAAAATTGACTTTGTAATTGCCATGAAAATTCTATTAAAAAAAAAATGTAAATTATAATTTAACGCAAAACTAAGGAACCATGATGGTCACTGTCAGGGTTGGGGTCAATTCTATTTTCAGTTACAATTACATTTTCAATTACCCATTTTCAATCACAATTCAATTATGATTTCAGTGACCAGCATTTTTTCCAATTACAACTACATTTCAATAATTTTTTATCCTCAGAAAGTCAATTACAATTACGTTCTCAATTACTAAAGTTCAATTATAATGAATCACATTTACTGAGCCTGGAATAAATAACCTAATAAAAGTGAACCTTCCTCTTGTGTTAGCTTTCTGTTAGCATCTCTTAAGATAACGGGTCCTAAATCAGCTGTAAAATACATATCTATCATCTAATTTATTATATATATTGATTACCTTATTAGGCTTCCTAATCAAAATATAGGTTTTAATATTTTTGGTGTGAGCATCTGAGCCTTTTTTGTGTCACTTATATTCTACATATGTGTAGAACTGTACATTGAACTGTAACATTTAGTGTTAAATTAGAATTGACCATTTTGATAGAATTTTCATGGCAATTACAATTACAAAGTCAATTATCTGAATTGTAATTGACCCCGACCCTGGTAAAGTGACAGACAGACGTCATACTTGCACAGCTCTGGGTCCCAGTCCATGGTGTGGATGTTGAACAACATGGTTCTACTGGCGTTGGTCACGTCGGTACAATGGACTCCTCCGGACGTACCACCAGTCAGACACTGAGGGGGAAGACGAGCGGGGTTAACGTCTCGTTGGTGATGGGAGGCAGCTGTGCCCACTGGGAATACTGGGAGTGAGTGAGTGAGGGAGTCACCCACCCATATGAGCCAGGAGTCCACGGTGCCGAACATGGCGCGGTGGGACACTACGGCGTCACGGACCTCGTCTACGTTGTCCATCAGCCAGCGGAGCTTCACGGCGCTGAAGTAGGTGCTGATGGGGAGCCCAGTTTTATGCTGCAGTAAGTGGTAATTAATTACAATTAGGACGTAATTAGAATTACAATCGGAATCCTTTTGTGGGGTTATTTATTTCAGGCTCAGTAATTGTGATTAATTGAAATTGAACTTTGTAATTGAGAAAGTAATTGTAATTTACTGTCAGGGGGAAAAAAAATGTATTGTAATTGGAAAAAAGCCGGTCAACGTAATTGTAATTGTACTTGGATAATTGAAGACGCAATTGTAATTGAGCTGTAATGGAACATGGGTAATTTAAAACTGCAATTGAGTTGTAATTAAGTTGTAAATGAACTAGGATAATTGAAGATGTAATTGAAATTTTTAAATATAATTGAACATGGATAATTGGAGACGTAATAAAATTGAGCTGTAATTAAACATGGATAATTGATGACCTAATTAAACATGTAATTGTACTTTAAAAATGTAATTGAACATGGATCACTGAAGATGTAATTGTAATGTAATTGAACTTGGATAATTGAAGATGTAATTATAATTTAGCTGTAATTGAACTTGGATATTTTAAGAAGTAATTGTAATTGAGTTGTAATTAAACATGGTTAATTGAAGACCTAATTGAACATGTAATTGTACTTTAAAAATGTAATTTAATACAGACGGAATTATAATTGAGCTGTAATTGAACATGGATAATTGAGCTGTAATTGAACATGGATAATTGAGCTGTAATTAAACATGGTTAATTGAAGACATAATTGAACATGTAATTCTAATTTTAAAATGTAATTGAACACAGTGAATTGAAGAAGTAATTGTAATTTTATAATGTAATTTACCCTAACCTGGTAATCAGTAGATGTGGTTGATTAAAAATGCAGATTTGTGCAAAAAGATCACCTTTAAATGGTTCTTGTTCCTTCCTGGTGTTTGGTTAATAAGACGTTCTACTGTGGACTGCGTGCGCAGGTCTAACCAAACTGGACAAAGAACAGTTATTTCAGGGATTTCAAACATTCGCTTCTGCTGCTACATTTTTTTTGTTAAAATCTTCCAGCCGTACCGATGGCGTTGTAGAGCGGCTCTCCCGTCTCTTTGTCCCAAATCAGCGTGGTCTCCCTTTGGTTGGTCACGCCGATGGCTGCAGACAGCACCAGACATGTGTGAACGAGTTGTAGAAATAGACCAGGCATTAAGTATCAGACAGCAGTGTGTGTGTGTGTGTGTGTGTGTGGATACCTTTGATATTTGAGATGTCGATGTTGAGCTGCGTCAGTTTTTCACACGTCCGTTCCATGCACTCGTAAACCGACTGCAGGATTTCTTTGGGGTCCTCCTCCACCCATCTGAAGGGAGAAAGGAGTGCAAACCAGTTCTACAATAGGAAACCTTCCATAGAGTGTTTTCCTTACCCCTCTTTGGGAAAACTTTGTTTAATTTCCACCTGGTGATGACTCAGGAGCTCTGCTGTCTTTGAATTAAAGACCTTTATAGAGAAAAAAAAAAAAGGTTTTGTTTACATCTGGAGTTAGTTTTATAAAATGTGAAAAAAAAACCAATGGTGCACATGAACAGAAAAACTATTCTTTAGAAACTATAGTTTATATGAAACGCTCTGTCTCTATTATCATCAGTATTTTAGTTTTAAAAACAGTAAATGTTCAATATGTATGTTGTAAGTATTACATTTCTTAATTATATTATTATCATCATAATATGTACACTAATTTACAAGATAACAATATGTAATGAATAAAATCTGATTAAAAAGTTTAATCATGTCTAACGTGTAAGTAAATAATAGTGATTTATGAATGATATACAGTAGGTTCTCCTTTCCATCCTAAAGTCTAAATCAGAGATAGGCAACTGGTGGCTCGGGGGCCACATGGGGTCCTTGGTCTAATTTTGTGAAGCCCCAAAAACAAACACAAAAAATGACTCCCAAAATACAAAAACTGACAAAAAAAAAACTGCACGAAATAAAATAATAATTAAAAAAAAAAACTCAAAAATGAGTCCAGTTATACAAATCGCCATCAAAAATACACTGAATAGCTCAAAAGTAGACACAAACACAACTATAAAAAAGTGAACTAAAACACACAAAATGACAGAAAAATACACAAAAGAACTCCAGACACGAAAAAATGACTCCATAATATATATAAATATATATATAGAGAGAGAACAACAAATGCATATATATATTTTTAAATACTCTAAACCAACAAAAACACATAACACAGCTAAAAGATATGCCATAACACATCAAAAACACACCAGATGACAGAATACAACAAAGGTGTGACCCAACTGACCAATCAAACACAAGTTAGCGTTGGATTGGTCAGTGTTATAGTCTGTGGCCCTTGGATTGGACAATCACATTTTTGAAAAATAAAATAAATAAATAATAATTTAAAAAAATAAAAAAAAAAATCGAATTCATTGTTGTAAGTATGATATTTTATTCTTTATCAATTATTTTCTGCTTTGCATATATGGGTCAATGAGTATACGAATTTCACGGCATGATATTTCATAAAATGGGCAACATCGGGCAAGCTTTGCATAAATGAATATAATTATGATGGGATTTATTATATTAGAAATACTTTGAAATCGTATATGTGAATTTAATAAAACTAAAATATGGAAGGAAATATATTTGAATAGATTTAGAAGATTTTTTCCAAAACAGCAGTCATGGCCAGACAGTCGCACCACATGGTATTTTGACACTTTGTATAACAGAAGCAATTTAATCAGTAAAATTACAAAAATATATATATATAGGTTTAACTAAAAGAAATGTAGTTGAACAGAATATTTTGGTGTCACACGATTGACCCAATTAAATACTTTTATTTTCAATTTTTTCTTTTGGTATTTTCAAAATAAACTTTCAATTGAAACACAAACCAGTTCATCCAGCACCGTTTAGATTCCACCACGTTATAAACCACGCCTTGAGCGTCCCTCTTCACTACAGAACCGACCGCGTTATTCGGTCTTACCAAGAACCGAGTGGAACTGGTTCCTTGGTCAATGGCAGCGACCAGCGGCCCCAGCAGGATACGGTGTGAGGACGCGGCCATGGCGCCGTTCATGTGCAGCACCAGAGCTTCAGGACGAGCCTCACGATGAAACCAGATCACGAACCGCCCCAGGTCAGGGCTTGAGCTCTGGCCAAAGTCGCTCACACTGTCGCGGTGTTTATACGTTGTAATGAAGTTGGGCGAGTAAAGATGACGTAAGAAAGTGACGATTGTCACAATTTGCCACTTAAGCAGCCAGGATTTGAACTAGAAGAGTTTTCAGAATCAGAATCAGAAATACTTTATTATACCAGAGAGAAATGGCTTGTGTTACAGCAAGAAAGTACTTCAAATAGAAGAACAAACACCAAACAAGTAGAAAGAAAGGAAAGTTAGATAGTTAAGTAACAGTTTACCAATAAAGACCAAATATCAGAACCAGAGCACACATTACCGTAGTAAAAAGTAAGATAAGAAAAAAAAAAAAAAAAAAAACTAACCTTTCACCATTAAGGACGAAATATCAGGGCACATATTACCTTAGTAAAACATAAATAATAATAGAGAAAAGGTAAGTTCCCATACCGGGAGTCGAACCCGGGCCGCCTGGGTGAAAACCAGGAATCCTAACCGCTAGACCATATGGGACCACGGATATCACATGTAGAAATAGGATAAAAAAATAGTGTGCGGCCCATTTCAAATGTATATTTAGTGATAAAAACCAATATCAACGTATTTTTGCGTTATTTTTCCGTTGGGTTTGAGTTAAAGTTTTCAAATAGTGGGAGAAGAGGGAAAAAAAACTTAATATCTCGGCGATTCTCGATGACGTAATCAACAGCCGACGGTGTTGTCGTTCATGAAATGATTAACGCGGTTCTCTTTGAAATTGTGTTTTTGTAGCTTTATTTTGGTCTTTTTTTTAAACAACGAGGCTTTAACATGTAAGTATTTTAACAGGGACTCACACAGTAGTTTAAACACAATGTAATGCGGGCGTTTTATTTCGTCTTTGTGAAGGAGTTGAGCTTATTAGCTTCTTTAGCTTTTTTTAAAAAAATTTTTTTAATTATGTTTGCTGTTTTTTCCCCCCTCCAGGGCTGACTACTGGAAATCCCAGCCGAGAAAGTTCTGCCAGTATTGCAAGTGCTGGATTGCAGATAACAAACCTGTAAGTGGGACGCTTTGTAAATACGAGGTGGCTTTTTTTTGGTTGTGAAATGTGTCTGTAAAATGTGTTTGACCTGCAGAGCATCGACTTTCACGAAAGAGGGAAGAATCACAAGGAAAATGTGGCAGCCAAAATCTCCGAGGTAATAACTGCTGGGACTACTACTAATACTAGGGGTGTGCATTGCCATGATTCATATGTCATGATACTATATATCCCGATACTAAACAATACAATATATATCGCGATGTCAATACAATTTCACCTTTACAAGTACGAAATGGTATGAAATAAAATTTATTGAACTGTTTTTAAACTTGCGAGAACAAGTCAATGGTAACTAACAATAATTGAAGCACCAACATAAAAAACAAGTGGTATGGTTATGCATTGAGGGAGTTTAACTTGGTCTGACACCTAGAGACTGGGCATTTACGTGCTATGCATTTGTTAGTGCAATGAAATGTTTTTTCCTTGTTTAAAAAATCGATGTGGACATTTTGGGCATCGATTCCATGATCGTGCGGTGAAATATTGCGATATATCACAGAATCGATTATTTCTTACACCCTTAACTAATAGATATAAAATTTGATTTACACATTGTCTTCCCATCTGCAGATTAAGAAGAAGAGCGTTGAGAAGGCAAAGCAAGAGAAGCGCCAGTGCAAGGTATTTGCAAAGATCGAGGAGGCTGCGAATAAAGCGTATGAGGAAGATCTGAAGAGGATGGAAAGGGAAGCACAAGGTATCAGCCAATGGGAAATACACCCTGTTAAGTGTGTTGATAATGTTTCTAATGCACCCATTTTGTGTTAGGGATAAGTTCTCCAGTTGAAACACCAGCACCAGTTCCGCCACCAACTCAGGTGACCCCGAAACCCAAAAAACAGAAAGAGAAAGCAAAGACAAAACCCAGAGTGCAAACAGCAGCCCAGGGTTGGGTGGAAGGATTTTCAGGTGAAGGAGTCACATACTACTACAACACAATCACAGGAGGTGAGGAGACTGGAAAACACGTTTATCATCAAAATGTCCTGCAAATGTGATCCTAACGTTTTTTTGTAAAACAGAATCCCAATGGGAGAAACCACACAGCTTCTGGGGACCAACTTTATCTTATCCACCTCTTCAGAGACCAGTAGGTTGATGGTTTTTATATATTATGTGTAGTGCTAATGCTAATGGTGTTTTTCTTCAGAGTTCCTCTAGATGTCTGTGGGTGGAAGCAGTCAGCCCTGAGGGTTACACATATTACTACAACACAGAAAGTGGAGGTTCTTGTTTTTCATGCATCTTTAAACCTGCACATTTGACACCCTCCGTCTTTTAGGATTCATATTTTAACGTAATTTACTTCTCAGAGTCAAACTGGGAGAAGCCGGCAGATTTTCCTTCTAGAGCCGCATCGGAATCCAAGCCTGAAATCAAAGCAGAGAGTAAGAGTGAGGAGGTCTCAGCATCTCAGGAAGCTGAGATTCCTCCACAAACCAACGACCCAAAAATCAGCGTCAGGGTAAGGAGTCCCTGCACCACATGAGATCCAGTAAAAATTGGAAAAGATTTGATAGTTTCACCTTTTTTTTTGGTTTCCAGAAAAGAAAAGCTGAAGAAGAGCCTTCAGAAAAAGAGGGAGAGCTCCAGGCAGGTGATGAGAAAGCTGGTGAAGGACCTACGAAAGAAGATAAGGAAGAATGTAAAAAAGAGGAGGATGTTGTAAACACAACAGCTGAACCTCAGAAGATGGTGACGACACAGGTTAGAAGACGAACGGTGAACCCATACGGAGCCTGGGAGAAGATCAAAGAGGAGCAGGATCCATAGTGAGTGTTTGTATAATGCCATAATATGTTCATGGCGCCTAAAAACTCAGCGCACCTCCTCCTTCTTCCCTTCCAGTGAAAAAGTGGACCTACAGCTACCAGAGGTGGAGCCGATCATCACCTGTGTTCCTGCAGAACTGCCACCGGAACCACAGCCCAAGTTTAAGGAACGGGTCATCACTTCACTAGGGGAGCAGGGCGGACCCGCGTCCTTCAGGAAAACCAAGACTCACAACGGCAAATCCAGAAGTCTACGACAGAGAGACAACGATGACTGAGCTCACTTAGTCACTTAAGTTAAGGTGAAACTAAATGAGCAATCCAAACAAGCGCTTTTATTTCTCGTAAGTTTTAAAAGGCTTGGTAAAAGTAACACTGGGTTCATTGTCCAAACATTAAATTGTGACCTAAAAATAAATCAAATGCTTGATCTTTTATATTCACCGAGTTGTGCAAATGATCCATGGTGTGAGTTTCCTGACAATTTGTGATTAGAATCATAAAAGCTGACACTAGGGGCTTGTACTACGAAGCAGGATATAAACACGTTCACTTAAGAACGTCTGGCTATGTGCGAACTCCTGTGAAATGGGAATAATCACCAGCAACTTACATCACAACTGAGGAATAATTATTTAAAGACATTAAGGATGATAAATGGACAGTTAGGCTTTCAGTCTAAGTTACCATGGTGATTTAGCCAGTGTCGTAGTACAGGACACAACGAATAAATCCCAGAAGTTAGCACAATAAGAGGACATCCAGTTTTGTAGTACAAGCCCTAAAAACTGAAAAGTTTAGCTAATTTACAATCCAAACACTTTTTACGCTTGAAGAGTTCAAAATGGGTCAAGAATTGGAAAAGTGACAAACACAGAATCTCATCAACACAAGTTTTTATTACAAAATAAAAGCCTCTGAATAAATAAAAGTTCCCAGGCTCCCGTTGAGCAGTTCATTTACAGTGTGATGTCATGTCCTGTATGTCGGTGACTCGGCAGATCTTTCCGACTCTCCACCAGCTCCAGCAGCGCTTCCATCTCTGAATGTTCCAGCACGTCACAGATGAGGTCATCGAGTGACTCGCTGCCTCTCATGAACTCCTGAGGACGAAGGACAGCGTGGTTTACACACGTCGGACTGTGAATCTTGACCGAGGTTTGTCGGGTCTCACCTTTATATCACGAGTGACGTATCCCGTGCGGTGATCAGTAACTCGGTCCTGGCTGAAGTTGTAGGAGCGAATCCTCTCAGACTGGGAGCGCGTTCCCACCTGCAGTTACACCGTGAGGATCTACTGTATGAGACATCTGTACGGTAGAGGTTTTAGGACATCTTCCTCTCATTTCTCAGACCAAACGGACTCATGACTCAGCAAAACCTCCGTCAGATGACACGACCCCAGGCTTCAAAATAAAAGTAGTCAAACTCATTGGCCTCAGTCCGTAAAATGTGACATGGTGTTTTGTTTTGAAGGAACTGATTTTGCATTTCTGCACTTTTTGTCATTTGATAATTTTTTCCCCCGTGTTTTTATTTGGAATTTTTTGAGTTTTTGGAGTCAATTTATTTCTGTTTTTATGCGTTTTTGTTGATATCTTGTATAGTTTTATGGTTTTGGAGTCATTTTTGTGTATATTTGTTTTTTTTACTGCGTTTTTGCTGTCATTTTGATCATTTTTGTCTCGTTTCCTAGTTGCCGTTTTGTGTGTTTTTGAGTCATTTCTCTCATTTTGTGTGGTTTTGTTGATGTCTTGTGTAGTTTTATGGCTTTGGAGTCATTTTTGTGTATATTTATATATTATACCAGAAGTACACATGAAGTAAGTTGAAAAACCGTTTCATTTTTAAAAAAAGTTTAGATACTTCAGCATATCTTTTGATTAATAAATACATAGTTAAATTAAACGTTAATATATCTTAACTTTTAAAAATAAATAGAAAATAAAAGCTTTCAACTTGCTCTCATATCAGAAGCAGCACATAATGATGACGTCATGTGTATTTTTGGTTTCCTCAAAATACAATATGTTGTGTTTTACGTCCTGAGGCCGTTGAGTCTGATGACTTTTATTTTGAAGCCTGAGGCCGTGTCATTTGATGGAGGTTTTGCTGAGTCGTGAGTTCAATTGGTCTGATAAATGACCGAGGTTTTTCTGATTCCTCACTCTGAGACTCGAGAATGTCCTAAAATCTGTACCGTACCTCCGTTAGAGATGCGTGCAGGTGTTTTCACTTCTCTCACCTGCTGCCTTCTCGCTGTGCTCCTCTGCTCCGTCTCTTTACCCAGAATGCTTTGGTACAGCCTGGCTCTCAGCACCCTCATGGCTGTGTCTCTGTTTTGCAGCTGCGAGCGCATCTGCTGACATTCAGCGCTGATGCCTGTGCAAATAAAAGAAAAACTGAGCCTTGTGTTACATGTCCCGATGCTCACATGCGCCTGGGGACGTTTTACCGGTCGGAAGGTGAACCACTCGGACCGCGCTGTCAGTAGTGTTGACGCTTTGGCCGCCAGCGCCGCGAGATCTGAAGGTGTCGACTCGCAGGTCTCTTGGATCCATGTGGACGTCCAACTGAGCGGAAAGGCACAATAAGATGAATGCGATCACTGCTGTTGTGACGCATGCGACAGAGAGCAGAGCAGAGCTGACCTCCACTGGCTGAGGCAGGATTATGACCGTCATGGTCCCCGTGTGGATCCGCTGCATCCTGGAGGAGAGCCCCACCTCAGGGATCCTCTGCACTCGGTGCGTCCCTCCTTCATGCTTCAGGTGCCGGTACACGTTCTCCCCTGCGATCCGTACCGCTGCGTGATGCAAACCGCCTAAAGCAGGGGGGCGGAGGCAACTGTTATGACAGCGGGGGGTCACAGAAATGTGATTGTCTGATCCAAGTTTCATGTCAGCATGTAGAAAAATGACCAATGTGAGCGTTAACACAGGAACAAAAAATGTTTTCTCGTGTTTTTAATTGTTATTTTGTGTCTGTTCTCTCTGGTTTTGTGTGTTTTTTTGTGCGTATTTCTCTCATTTTGTGCATTTGATGGGGTGTGACGGGATCTTGTGGCACGAGATTTGTCATTGTGTTAAAAATCTGTCTCGCAAGATCTAAACTTGTATTTATGACTTTTGAGGGCAGTAATGCGCCTTTGCTATGTCTAGTCTGCCAGAATCTAAAGCAGGAGAAGGAAAAGTAGAAGAGGAAGAGGAGTAAAGTTTAGTTCTAGTTGTAGAACTAAACTTTCCCCTCTAAATGTGGAAGAAGTTTATTAACAGTTAAAAAAAAAATAGCTGTGTAGTTGCAGCATGTTGTTAATGGCATACTTGGTCAGGCTCTGTTTGCTCTATTTGCAACTCTGTATTGACAGATCAATTTGGTTTTGCACATAATATTGAAAAAAAAGAAAGAAATATATAATTTTATGTTAGTTTTTATAAATTTTAGTTTTAGTTTCAATTTGTGGAAGAAGTTTATTACAAGCTCGTGCTTGCATCATGCATGTAAAGAATTAGAATAAAACATTTCAAAATGCATGTGCAACTCGGTTGAATAAAAGTCTGTTGGTCCAGTCATACATTTTGTCTTTGTAGTTTTATTAAAATCTCGTCTCGTTCTCGTGAACCCATTATCATGTCTCGTCTTGTGAGCTCTATGTATCGTCACACCCCTAGCATTTGTGTTGATGTCTTGAGTAGTTTTATGGTTTTGGAGTCATTTTTGTGTAAATTTGTAGTTTTTTTGTGTTTTTGTTGTCATTTTGATAATTTTTTTGTCGAGGTTTCCAAGTTTCTGTTTTATGTGTTTTTGAAGCAAGATGGTGGCTGTTTTCATGTTGTTTTGTGTGTTATTGTTGTTGTTTCATGTTTATTTCTCTCAATTTGTGCATTTTTGTTAATGTCTTGTTTCGTTTTACGGTTTTGGAGTCATTTTTGTCTATATTTGTAGTTTTTTAGTGCACTTTTGATCATTTTTCTTTGGCGTTTCCTATTTGCCTTTTTGTGTGTTTTTGGAATAATTTGGTGCCTGTTTTACGTTGTTTTGTGTGTTATTGTTTTGTGTGTTTTTGTCGTCTTTTGGTTTTGGAGTCATTTGTGTGTATATTTGTTGTTTTTTTAAATGCATTTTTTTTTGTCATTTTTGTAAATTTTTTCTTGTGTTTCCCAGTCACCGTTTTATGTGTTTTTGGAGTAATCATTTTTTGTATTTCCTCGTTGCGTTTTTGTACTTTTGTTGACATTTTGCTCTCATTTTCTATGTTTCTGGAGTTTTCTTTATTATGTTTGGCTTCATATAACTTTTACAATTCAAGAAAAACAGCGGTGGCGCTTTAACGTGACTCACCGTATTCTGCAGGTGTGAAGTTCAAAACCTCAAAGTCCCAGTTCTTGTAACAAGCGAAGCCCTGGTACATGTCAAACATCTCCCTGGTGAACTGCTGGCAGATGTCACCTTAAACCACAGGTGGAGTTTATTACCAAGCAGAATACACACATTTTAAAAACATCTGTAGCGTTGTCATACCTCCAGTCGTACGTCCCGATACAACCTCCAGCATCACGTTTCTCGAGTCTAATGTATCAGAGGGGATCAGCGTCTTGATCAGCTGCAGACAAAGACAGATTAGTCCTAAATCAATGCAATTGGTTTTAACGCATTTGTTTTTTGCAACTTATTTTGTATCACTTAATTTGACCAAGTGATCACTTACATCTCTTCTTAAGGCCACAATCTTGCTGGAGATGTTGTTTTCCTCCTCCTGGAGCAGCTCCATCAGAGGCTTTTCCTCATCTTTGAGGTCATCTGAAGCTGCAAAGGAGCAACACAACACTTCATAAATATTTTGCAAAAGAGAATAAAAAAAAAGTATACACCGAGTCAGATATTTAAAAAGTCAGAGCTGCTGTTATAGTGTATGTAAATGTTGTTTTTCAGTACTTTTTTTTCATTTAAAGGCAGCAAATGGAGTGCAATTAATATTTCTTACCATTATATTAATAACTGCGTATTATTCTGGGTTATTGTTGACCAAAGGATATTTTGTCATCAGGGGTTTTACTGTGTTAATGTTATGGATTTCTAGATATTTTTTTAAAAAAAAATCAACGCCTTCCTTGATTTGGATCACACACATATATATATATATATATATACACACACACACATACATGGAGAAGCACTAAAGTAGTAGACAACAGGATTTTTTTTTAATTCATTATAGTGCTATTTGCAATTCTAAAATACGTATTACTCTTTTTAAAGATTACCGTTTTTACATAATTTTCTAACATTTAAATTAGAATTATATTTGTGGATGATATTCTATGTTGTCAGTTAATTTCTTAAAGAATTGTATGTATTTGTTCAGTGTACATTTTTCAAAACAAAATAAACAATTGAAGTTAGATATTATTTAAAATTAAAACAAATAATTTCTTTCTATATGCATTTGTTTATACTTTTTATGCATCTTATATTCCTCACAGTAAGACATCTTATGTGTACAGTCAGTGTAAAATATCCACAAATTAATGTAATATGCACATATTATTCAGATTAACTGTATAATAAAGTTGCACTGTTTAATTATTAAAACATATTTTTCCATGTGGTCTGCTTCAGTGACACTCACAGTACAGCAGAGCCCGAACTTCTTCCAGGTCCCTCCCCGCCTCCTCAAGGCTCTCCCAAGCCGCGGACAGAGGCCTTCTCCCGGCATCCCTCCCGCTCAGCCCCCGGTGCTCCTTCACCAGCTGCTCCACATACTTCCGCACGTTCTCTCTCGCGTACAGCTCGGCCCAGTCACGGTGACGGAGCCGCTGTGAGGACCCTAAAAACGCCCTCGAACCTCGAACGACACCGTCAACCACACGGCGACCCAGAGAGCACGAACTGAGCCAGCGACTGACCAGCATTTTGTCACATTTAAATGATGGGAAGTGCAATAAAACAGTGATTTACACAGTTGGACATGATCTCTTGCTTCCGGAGATAACATTGACAACCCGGAAGTAGTTTTAACGGTCAAGAAGTAGAGAATTCTGGGAAATGTAGGGGGAAAACAGGCCTTTTTTTTCTTTCTTTCTTTTTTTTTTTTTTTTTCTTTTTAAATATTTAAATAAAACTTTACAACTTACTAATACACTTTTTAAGCAATTTTCGATTTTTACAAAGGAATATTTGATTATGATATTTATAATAATGGAGCTCTAACTTTAGATGCTACCTGTTAGCAAGTGTTAACGGTTGCTAGTTGTCAAACAGTCGCTGTTATATCCTCGACTGACTCAGCCGTGATGGTGAGCATTTATGCTAACTAACCAGTTTATTACTCATATTTTATCACACAAATCAGACATAATTACAACGTAATGGAAAATGTTTATCAAAAGAACAACAAATATGGGATTGTGACAATGTCGGATGAAAATACATGTTTTTTATTATATGATAAATATATGTGCCTAAATGAACAGTCACACACATTTATAAAGCTGTTGTACCGGAGTTTCATAAAATTAATTTGGGATCGTAATATTATAATTTGGTGTCGTTTTTCTGACTTTGTGTTATTGCAGGGTGAGCAACTTGCGGCTCGGGGGCCACATGCGGCCTTCGCTCTTTTTAAATTAAACGTGCATAACTTAAAAAACGTACACAATTACAAAAAGAAAGAAAGAAACACACAAGACAACAACAACAAACACATAATGACTCCAAAAACACAAACTGAGAGGAAATAATAGACAAAAATACTTGCTGTCCTTTGGTCTTTTATTTTGGTAGGCCAACTCATTCTGTCATAAAGGAAGATCATGCAACAAGACAACAAGAAAAACACACATAGTGACTCAAAAAACACTTACAAAATTAAATAAAATAAATTGAGAAGAAAAATATATATATATAAAAAAAACACAAAACAACAACAAGCAAAAAATGACAATAAAAATACTTGCTTTCCCGAGGTCTTTACACTGATGTGTTATCACTCAGTTCATAAAGAAAAGAAAAGAAAAGAAAAAAAACACTGCACATAACCTCTAACCCTGACCATTTCAGAATGCCAATTTTAATATGTTCTCACTAATAAAAATGTGATAATATGTTGCAATTTTAAAGGATTCTAATCAACTTTTTGTCTGGATTTCAGGATAATTCGAGCCTCTCTCTGACCCAGGCTGTGGAGGATGTCCATCAGCAGGGTCACATTCAGACTGAAGCTTTGAAGGAGAAACAGAAGATACAGAACTCGCTGCAGGTTATTCATCACCAAACTTTTATAGGTGTTGTGTTGACATGCCTGATTAGAAGTAGAATTGAACGGAAAAAATGTGCATTAATTCTAAAGAAACATATTTGGTTTAATTACAATTTAATTGTCATTTACAATGTAAATGACAATTAATTACAATTATTACATAATTATAACACAAACACTCTTTGTGCACACATAATAACACTTGTGCGCGCACACACACAAACACAAAATCATTCGAGCGCCCTCACACAAACACTCATGCGCACACACACAAATACTTGTGGGCGTGCACACACAAACACTCGTGCGCACACACTTGTGGTGCACACAAACACTTGTGCGTAAACACTCGTGGTGCGTGTGCACACAAATACTCGTTCGTAAACACTCATGGTGCTTGTGCGCACAAACACTGTGCGCGCACACACAAACACTTGTGCGTAAACACTCGTGGTGCATGTGCACACAAACACTGTGCGCGCACACACGCAAACACTTGTGCGTAAACACTCGTGGTGCGTGTGCACACAAACACTCGTTGGTAAACACTCATGGTGCTTGTGCGCACAAACACTGTGCGCGCACACACAAACACTTGTGCGTAAACACTCGTGGTGCGTGTGCACACAAACACTGTGCGCGCACACACACAAACACTTGTGCGTAAACACTCGTGGTGCGTGTGCACACAAACACTGCGCGCACAGACACAAACACTCGTGCGCGCGCACACAAATCTCTGCAGGTGAATCAAATGGCTCTGCGTCACGGTCAGTGACATAAATCCCACGATGCAACGAACTGATAATGAAATTTGTTGCCAACGCTTTTAGTAGTCGATTTTTTATCGATTTGTTGTTGCAGCCTTAATAACAATTTGTAGTTTTAATTGTAATAACAAAAAATGTCGGGCACCGTAATCATAATTGAAAAATGTAATGAATTGACCCCAACCCTTCTCGCAGGTGTTTCTCTCAGACCTGCAGCAGAAAAGCAAAGCAGCAGAACAAGAGCTGAGGTGGAAAGCGAGGGAGTTCCTGGTGCTGGAAGGTGAGCTGGAACAAGCAGAGCTGCAGACAAAAGTCCTGCAGGACCGCTGCGCCTCCATCAGAAAAGACAGCGCCCACCTCCAGGCCACCATCAGCGAGCAAGAGGAGAACGTCAACAGGAAGTTGGAGGAGTTTAAAACCTACCGGTACAAGATGGAAAACCACCGAGCGGCAGTGCTGTTGGCGCTCAGCTGCACGAAAGCCCACAAAGAGCTGGAGGAGAAGAAAGATCTGGTGAAGAAGCTGAGACAGGAAACAGAAGAACTGAGGGAGGATTTACAGAAGCCTGATGGGAAAACTGCACAGCTGGGAAAGGTGGGAAAACACAAATAATGTATAATTTATCTTGAATAGTTTTCATATAAATCCTCTCAAATTTACTGACAACATTAATGAGTATGAACCCTATTGGTTGTGGTGATGATATGACCTTTCCTGCAGTCTTTCAAGTCCTTTTGCACATGTTGTTATTAATCTCACACAATTAACTATATATTGATGGTTTTCTTTCCATTTGTGGAAGGGACTGTGTCTGCTGGAGGGTCAACACTCTCATTGTCATCAGATGAGATTGCCTCAAATTCAGGGTCTTCCTCAACACAATTCTCTGTCTCAGACATATCCTTCTTTACACCACTTTCACTGTGAAAGAGCTGTTCCAAAACCTCATTGACAGTAAACCTTTAAGGTCACACATGGGTCACACACAGTTTTACACAGCTTGGGGTCAAATTGACCCCAGATGAACACCAATGCGTGTAATGTGCGTTCAGCACATTGAAAAAAAATATCATCATGATAATGTTATGCTGAATAAATTGTAACTATTAAATTGAGGAAAAAGTCATGAAATATGAGGTAAACTATTATTTTTTTAATGATTCGAGGCAACATTGAATAGGGTCAAGGATAATAGGAGGGTTAAGGAGCTTTTTTGACTCATTGTTGTATGTTTATTATTATTATTATTATTATTATTGTTATTAATAATAAAAAATTTTTATCTTTGTTTCTCAAAGCGAGCAGTAGAAGCTCTGAAGGAGCAGATTAGCGAGAAAAGGACCATCATCTTTGAGAAAAAGGAGGAGCTGCAAAATGAGGGCGAGGTTCACACCCAATTTAAGAAAGACATTGAGGTACATGCTGTATATATAGAGCAGTATTTCTTAAACTTAAGGGTCGTGACCCCATATGGGGTCGCGTGAAATGTCTAGTGAATGATGAAAAAAAAAAAATTCTGATTAAAATTATATTTTTGTAGTTTTTTAGATTAATATATTTTTTCAAATTAAAACACCACACACAATCTCAAACAACTGTATTCTATACTTTCACTTCCTTAAATATAAATCTAGTTAAAGAAAATACAGTATAAAAATGTAATAATTAAATAGTCATTTAATGATTACATATTACAAATAAAAATATATGTTTATATTTAAAAAAATATATATAATTATTTCTCAAATTAAAAATACCACACCAATCTCGAGCAACTGTATTCTATACTTTCACTTCCTCAAATATAAAAAAACTATATAAAAATGTAAAAATTAAATAGTCATTAAATAATTAAATAATACAATTTAAAACTATATTTTTGTATTTAAAAATATATTAGTTTTCAAAATAAGAGACCACACACAATCCTAAACAACTGTATTCTATATTTTCACTTCCTCAAATATAAATCTAGTTAAAGAAAATACATTATAAACATTTAATAATTAAATACTTTAAACACTAAAATTATAGTTTTGTATTTTTTGTATTGTTATTATTTTAAAATGAAAAAAAACACAGATGCAAGTGTGTTCTAAACTTTCACTTCCTCAAATATAAATCTAGTAAAAATAAATAAATAAATACAGTATAAAAATATCTTGTCACTATAGTGCTACTCGTAACATTATATCACCAATATGATCATTATTATACTGTTTTTAAAGTATTGCACTCTTTTTATGATTCTGTTTTTATTGTAACGTGTCCTTGGGTGGCCTGAAAGGCGCTTTTTGAATAAAATGAATTATTATTATTACAATTATTATCCAAACAGTAATGTTTAAAAAAAAAGTCCCTGGGGGTTGCCAGAAAATTGGGATATCAAAATAGAATCACGGTCCAAAAAAGTTTGGCAACTGTTGATATAAAGGGATTAAAAAGGATGTTTTGTAGTTTATGATACATCAGTAAAAAGTATATCTGTGTTTCAGATCCAGAAGAGACGCTATGAAGCCATCGTCAAACGACTTCGCTGCCAGCTCGGCAGAGCTCGGGCTGCACGCAGGTAAAAAAAAAAACACATTTACCTTTAAAAAAATGGTTGTTTGATCAGAGCCTTATTGTGCTTTCTTCTTTCAGGGAGGTGTCTGATGACATCCATCACATGAGGAGACAGCTGGCTGAGCAGGACTCCACAGATACTGGATATAAACCTGCAGTATGAACACTAGGTGGCAGCATTGTTCAGCAAATGCCTTTTCTTGTTTCTACATCCTTACTTCAGCTTAAAGTGAATACCTGACATGTTAAGTTCAGGTTTTGTTTATTCATTCAGACAAGGTTTTTCAGGATTAAAAAAAAAAAAATCCTGAAAAACCTTGTCTGAATGAACAAAACCTCAACTTAACATACTGTTATTAAAAAAAAATAATTGAATCTGAATATCTTGACATATAGAAATGTTTTTCAGTGGCATGGAAACAGTAAGAAATAAATGTTCAGGTATGAAAGAAAACAGTGTGAGTTCCTCTTCTGGACAGGATGTAGGTAAATGAGAGTTGCATGTGCAGCATCAGCATCATTTCAGGTCAGATGGTGAATGAACGAGAAGAACAAAAGCCAAGTGTCTTCTCCAACTGTCTGGCATGTTGTTTTGGTACACGCTGTTCCAGCTTCCGCTCCAGTGGTCTGCGTGATGATCGCGAGGTGACAGGACCATCATCGCCTAAACCATAGCAGGACTGAGCTGACTGGAGACGACTTTTGTCTCAGTAATAAAACAGAATAAACCTCATCCTCTAATGTCCATCAGTCCATCTTCCTCTACTTGAAGGTTGTAACCTCGTTTTAGTTCAGGGGCCAAATACAGAGCAGTTTGATATCAAGTGGGCCACAGAAACAAGTCATTTCAAAATTAAAGTGCTGTGCCCTAATTTGCATTTCTACGCATCAGTAAAGTACAAAATATGTAAGAAACTGACCATATCCAATCAATAAGTGACAATAATCAATCCTAACATGATCTTTACTTTAAATTCCCAAGATTTTGTGACCAATTTATATTTAATTAAGGGAAATATGATATAATAATTCAAGGAAAATTGAAGGATTTTGTGAGAACAGTTTAACATTGAAGATGACTGCTTTCATGTTTTCTCTGTCATTTTGACTTTCTACTGCAGGTCCAGTTGGATGCTCCAAAGGGCCCAATATCTGCCCCAAGCCATGAGTTTGACACATGCGCGCTCTACTAGGTCCAGGCATTTGTCCTTCAATTCAGAACTTGTAAGAAAACCTATTTTTCACTGTTATGGTGCAAAGTATTACAGTGTGGCCAAGATATTAGTCAAACCATTGTGACTCAATCTGACATTTAAAAGGAGAATATCATGTAGTATTTGGGCAAAATGATACTTTGATCTAGAATTTGTGTTTTGCGTTTGGCTTCACCTTGTTTGAATATTCAGATTTTAATAAAGGCGTTCCAGTAAACAGACATTGGCTTTGAAATGACTGGGTTGTAGTTGGTAACATAAATTGCAACCTTGAATAAATTCTGAAATTGAAAAAGAAATGTAAATTTTTATTTATTTGCATTTACTAGTTTCCGATATGCAGCTTGGAACCGCCTTCGTGCCACTGCTGCTGCTGCTGCTGTTTCATCATTTTCCAAGAAGAGTGTTGGGTTTGTGCCTTAAGGGATGAGTGTAATGAATATTTGGACTACTGTGGGCAGAGGAATTTACTGGAAAGCTTTGACCTAAACAGCTGGTGCGTCATGTCAGTAACGTTTTTTCTGAATGCCCTCCTTCACCTGCTGTTTTTCTGTGTTGTCACTCAACCCACACCACAGATCATTAAACATGTGAGCCAACGCCTTTCTCATAAATAGGCCCGAGTGTAGTAAAAACCTGCCTGGTTATTGGCTAACAATTAGAAATTCCCCTGAAATCCTGGTTTGCGTAAAAGCAAATGCCGTCAACAAAGCGGTAGGAATTCCCCCACAGAGTTCCACATGTTAAACCAGTTAAGATGCAACCGTTTCACGTCACAAGCTCAATCAAGAAGCCCATTGTTTATTAGGAGCTGCCTGACCTACAGATTTGAGGTAGTGAGTGACACTGGCAACAAAACTGGGGAAATCTGTACTTTTAGATTCAATTGGCACACTGAATTTTTTGTTTAATCAGATAAATACTGAGTATATCCAATCTAGTGAGGGGGGCATGTGTCGATTTTCGTGCGTCCTTATTTATCTTCCATTTTTAGCTTCCAATATCTAAAAAATTATGCCACATAGGAAACTGAAGTTTGGTACACTAATACAACACCTATACGCTCTCAGAATATACAAAAATGTCTGCGATACATTCTATCTGGAAATGTCAGCCCCTCAAATTTGGAAAAATGTGTGTCGGGGTTTGGGTCTGGAACATGTTTTGATTTTAATTTTAATTTGGACCCCGACTTTGGGTTACTTCACCTCTTGGTGATATTGACTTACTTGAGGCCATTGTAGCTTGCCTCTGTGTCTTATAATCACCTATTGTTAATTAGTTTTTCACTCGTGGACACTCTCTACTATCAGTTTGATGAATTTCACAACATTTTTGAACAAATGCCATTGTACAATATTCACTATAACACAATGGCATTGGTTATTAATAAGGTAAATGATTTGCCCTGATAAATAATTTTATCTCGGCTGCTACGTACTTTGTTTGAATTTGTATTATTATTATTATTATTATTATTATTTTTAAATGATAAAACAAGATTTACAAGCTTAAGCCGTGCTAATAATATACAGTTTGCAATTTTGTTGTTTTCATACATTTTTATCGATTAATTGGTGTTTCTGTCAACAAGAATTATTTGAATTGTCTTACCATCCTTAAATATAGAAACAAAATAAAAACTGAGTATTGTATATCTGTGTTTGTCTGCCTTATTTAGTCTGGATGTTGGTTGGGGGCGGTTTAATGCGGTTCAATTGCTCCCACTGGTCCCCGTTAGACTAAACATTCTGTCACCAGTTTTCAGGTTTGGTGACTACACCTGACTAACTTTAAACCTTGTGCATGTTTTTTTCAGCCTATGAAGCAATCACAGATGACGAAAAAGTTTCTCTTTCTGTTTCTCTTTTTAACCTGGGTGTGGCACAGAGAGTTGAGCCTTTTATTTTGGCAACTGAATCCATGCAGAAACCAGTGCGTGTGTTACAATGTGGTTAAGCTGGATGTGTGCAGAGTGCCAGACCTTTCCCACAGCTGATTGGCCCTTCGTGTTTAGAGAGTTGGATGGGAACATGATGAGACTTAAGAGTTTAAGCCAACACTAGGAAACAGCCATGACCAAAAATAGACGGAAAAAAAATGCCATTTAGTCTCTTCTATTGAGTTAATATTTAGGATTTGAGCATAAAGAGGTCACTAAGACAGATTTCTGTGTTCTGGGACCAAATGTGTCCCATGGTGCTAGAGAACGGGGACCCCCACTGTACCTGAAGGTGGTTGAACACAGACATGAACATTGAAGAACAGTCATGTGGAGACAGGGCCATCTATAAGGGGGAATAAAGGGGAGAGATTTTTGGGGTCCATCCATAAAGTCAGTAAAATGATGGTCCATTATTATCCAGGAAGTTTAATATTATTTGCGCCATAGTATATAGTCATTTCAAAGATGTAAATCCTTGTTCAATCAAAAATAAAATAAATGGTGAAAAAGGGTAAAAAAAAAAAAACTCCACAGAAATTGGTTAAAAGTGGCAAATAAAGTGGCCAAAAACAGACAGATAAAGTGGTAAAAAGGGTTCAAAGTGCTAATATTGTAACAATTAGTAGGAACAATTTGTTTAAACTGGCAAATAATTGCAGAAAACACATTGACGTTTGATGGAGAAGTGGCAGAAATGGGAGTAATGAAGCAAAAATGCATTAAAAGAGCACAAATATTGAAAGAAAAAGTGATGGGAATACGTTAAAATGTGGCAAATTTGTGTAGTTGCAGAGAAAAGGGTAAAACGGAGCAAAAATGTGCTGAAATTGTTTCTTGATGGCATCTAGCGACCCCTTCCCAGTGTCTCGCAACCCTAAGGTTGAGAACCCGTGATTTACACACTTATAACAACCTTTAACTTTTGTATATTCAGCTTGAGAGCTTTGGGAGATTTTACACAACTTTGTCTATTTTTTGCTTTAGAGACGTTTTGAAACATCAAAGTAATCTAGCTTTCTTTGATCCATTCGTCTGTACTTTGAAGCCACGTTTTAAAGCTAATTGTATGGTGGTGGGCATGCAGGATGAGTGAAGTGTTTCTTGGGCCGTTTCTTTCTGTTTGCAGTGAGTGGTGAATTATGAATGAAACAGACAAAGAGAAGACTCTAAACTCTGCTTGTTCATTTTAACCCTTTGATGCAAGGATGGGAACCGTGGTCCAGTACAGACTGTTCTTTTACTCGAGGCACAGCTGCAGTTTAATCACCTCTTTTTTTTTTTTTTGCGGGGTAATAATCCTTGCCAATAGGAAACACTGAACAACTTCCTCTTTTTCTCCACCCTGTTCTGTTCCTAAATGTTCCTATAGTCGCACCGACTAAAAAAATAAAACAATGTAGGGGGTTTTGGGTTCACGTAGCCTCAGTCTGAGGACAGAAGCATAAAGGAAATTGAAGAAATCTTCAGTGAAAAACATGTAGTTGTGGTTTGGAGTCATTATGTGTGTTTGTGCTATTGTTTTGTGTGTTCTGTCTATTTCTATTTTAGTTGAACTTGTTTGTTGTTCATTGTCACAGTTGTCAGGTTAACAAATGGTTTTATCATAATTATATTTGAAGTTAATGTCATCAATCATCAATACCTACTGTAAGAAATAACAATTCCTTATTTTAATATATTTTAATATATAGGGAGCCATCACAAAAAGAGTCAAAGAGCCACATGAGGCTCCAGAGCCACAGGTTGCAGACCACTGGACTAGCCAATAGCTGGACACTGTCAATATTTACTGTAGTGGAGATGAACATCCACACAGAAAAACAGCTTCTGTCCATGAAAATAAACAGGATAATTATCACATCCATCACATTGAAGAACCATTCTGTCACATTTAACAAAGTGTAAGACTTGGAATTATGTGAGTATAGTAGTTTTATTTAAATTACTACAGTGCAATAATTTTGTATGTTTTTGCAGCATTTTATAGCCTTTTGTTGTTCTTTTGTGTGTTTTACTGTACATTTTGTATGTACTGATATCTGCCAATATCTGGCAAAGATGATATTCAGTGCTTGGTGGAGGTTTGCGCTCTTGTTTGTGAAAAATATCACCAAGGAGGATTACCGGGAGTTAAATCCTGAAGTGAAAGGGGCCCAGACCAGCACCCTGGCCTACACCAATGAGACCCGCCTACAAAGTTCATTTTGAAGCACTTTCAGAATAACAACACAAACCCTGCAGCGTATCGGACTCCTTCTTCAGAATGTGCATGTTTTTTTAAATCACATAGCACTGTACAGAAGGCGCGTGGGTGTGCAGACGCCAACATTTGCACTTTTCCTGCTGCTGTGTTTTAAAAGAAGAAGCCATCAGCAGTGATGGAACAAAGACACGGACGATGAAAATCACTGCATTCACAGCCCTGTGTGTCTTCTGTCATTTTGTATTGTTAATGCAATTTCACACAGCTGCCTAAGAGAACAACTGTGAAAAAGCCGTGGGTTTGTCACTGTTGATGTGCAGTCTTTCACACGTTGTGCCTACGCTCGGCCGTATCGTGACTTCAGCTGAAGCGCTGACCCTTCGTGTACATTCATCAGTCTGATCGTGTGCGAGTTGCTCCGAGCATCAATTCCCACATTTCTACAGTTACAAATGCAGTCATTGTGTGAGTGTGAGAGCAGGGAAAGGAACAAGATTAATTTTCACCCAACACTTTAAAGCCTCATTTTAAAGGTTGCACAGCCTGTTTGGGGGAGGGTGGACGTGTAAATCAATGCTGCAAAACATGCAACTGAAATACGAAAAGAATTCCCCTACATTTGCATCATTTTTTTGACACATCATCTAACAATATGTTGCAGTCTTTATTACACAATGCTAATGATCAATGCAGCTCTGTACTTAAAAAAACAATGCAGAGAACAAAGTGTTAGTGCTGATGTGAGGCCTAGGGAGAAGAATCTGCGGATGATACTGTATGTGTGTGTGTGTGTGTGCGTGTTTGCAAATACGTGCAGTTCAGCATTATACATTATGTACAGACTGTACAGGAACACACTGTACTTCTCAAAGCTGAAAACCAGCTAAAGGGAGCTGGACGGTAGTGGTGGGGCGGGCGGGGGGGGGGTTTGACCTCATTCAAAGTGTATCCGTTTTGTCTTCTGTCTTTGTTACATCTATTCATTGACTAAAACGCAAACTATACATTTGCATTAATGAAACTCAAAGCCTTTCTTTAATTTTTCTCATGCCAACATTTGTTAGATAATAATGAGGTGCCTTGTTGATGAGCCTTAAATAGACATTATTAAGGAAATAACACTGAGTAAAAAATGGAATATCAGCAAATCAGTTTGCGTTCACAACGCATATCAGGTTTAAATCCAAAACAAACTTATGTATTGCTACAGAAAAGTGGGAAGTTCAGTAGCTTTTTCATGGATGGACAAATGAGGTTGTGTTTGAAGGTGGGACGTCAGCAACATTTAGGTTTGTTGTGAAATCTGTGGAGTGATAACGATTGTTTTCATATATTTTGGCTTTTAGCAAGGACGATATAGGGAGTTGCAATAATAATTCAAATAAATTTGCAATAATAATTCACATTTTATAGCCTTGGAAGAAACGTCTGTCCCCACTGAAAACAATAGTCAGTTTAAATGTATGGGCACCCCCATTTCTTAGAAAAAACGGACTGAAATGTACAATTTGAATCCAATCTGGATTTAACCTGGTGGTTAGCTCAACTGGCCAAGGATAGTTCTGCCAATGATGAGTTATGGGGAGTTGTCTGCCCACATAGCTGGATGCTGCAGTGACTTTGACACTGCTGATGTGAGCCTGCGCCACATAGCTCTCTCCACGCTGCAATGCCAGCCTGCTTTTGCCTCAAACCTTATATTCAGGCAGCTGATGTCAGCTCCACGTGCCGTTGTCTGCTGCCTGAAAACGTGAGAGGACCACCGAAGGAAGGAGGGGAGAATTTAAACAAACATCGAACTCAACAGCCTGAACCAGTGGTTCTCAAACCTTTTTGGCTCAAGTTAAGTCCCCCCTTTCTCCTAAGTGATTAAGGGCTGTTTTGTTTCCTGGACGCACGTTATATTTACTTTTGGTGAATTTTAAGGTTTTTCTTGCGTCCAGTGCCTACTTTTCTTCTTAGCGCCCGCCATGTTGAAAACAATGTGAGTGAATGTTAGGCAATATGCATCATGCATCTTTCTCTTTCTCAAGTACCCCCATTGCGTACTACTAGGTGTACACATACCCCAATTTGAGAAACACTGCCCTAAACTGACCCTTTCATTGGAAATCTTGAACATTATGACAATCTGGGAGTCACAGAACTATTAAAATGATGCGTCTGTTTTGCATTCCTTAGCAATTGAACAGATAATCAGCATGTGAGGTGAGAAGTGAAGGACAGCAGAGGGAAGATTATTTTCCTGTCTTAAAAATGGAAGTAAACAGGACGCCATGCAGCGATAGAGGCTGACCTCAGTCTGCGTGTGTGTGGTCGAACATTATGTACCAGACGGCCAACAAACTAGGCTTGGAGGACACGGAATACACAGAAAAACTGATGGATTGAAAGCAAACCAGGGAGGGGCAGGTTAGCAAACACTTGATCACTGCAAATGACCTTCCCGATCAGTATGATAATGATTGTGCACCAACAATGGCACCAACAGAAGCCTTTTTTCCCCAATGGGCTGCTCTAGATCTCCAGTGACATATTGTGGGCACTCGCAGTGGTTTTGGTTCCCATTACAGTCACAGAAGGTCAACACGTTCTTCTTCCTGCACTCTGAAGTCTGAGCGCCTGCAAAAGGATACATTACTGCTCACGCTGCCATTGCTCAGCATATTATCAGACAGGGAGACACATGATGCAGTGGCAAACGGAGGACAGGAAAGCAGTGGAGCTACTTTAAAGGGGAGGTATGATGAAAAAAATCACTTTATAATGATTTTGCTACAGTGATATACATTCCTTTAGCCTCATTCAGAGGACCAAAGTTGAAAAAGTTCTATTTCCTCCCTCCCTTGTTATTCCACATTTTGTGAACACCAGGTCCACCTCATGATCCACAGACCAAAAGTCCTCCGGGCATCCTTGTAATAAACTGGAGCCCTCTGTGCCATAAACAGCCTGATTAAGAGTAAAGCTCTTTAAGTGGGAGCCACGCTGCTGTTGTCTGTATCTCTGTGTGTGAGCTGAGCAGCAATTTAATGACTGTCTGGAAAAAAAGATGCTGAAGGCCGTCACACAAAGCATTGAAGACAATCTGAGAGTCGCTGCTGCTTGCTTCAATTGTTTTGGTGTGAAACTCTTTTTTTTCTGGGTGTGAAAGACACTCAGATCAACATTAAGTCTTGACACAGACATTAAAAACCATTAAAAAACATCTGAAGGCTGTGTCCGTGTGGCCTAATTTCAAAAGCACAATCACGAGTCAAGCACCAAATCAGATCTCTGCCCAAAAAAAGAGTCCCATGGGTCCGTTTAGTCGTATTGAAGACAGCGTAGAATGTGCTGAGGGCAGGAAAAGTGGAGGACAACAGAGGGGCTATAATCCGCCGCCCTCCCTCAGCAGGGGAGGCTCGCTGTGCAGCTTCTGTCCACACGTTTGTTTTGAAACCTCAGAAGGCTCTCACTTCAACACAGGGCCTCCCAGAAATGTGACTTTGAAGCGAGGAGAAACGAGGACATGGACACAGAGGACACTGCAGGTTTTGTGCACACGTCAACTCACAAAAAACAAAAAATAAAGCCTTACACTGGTAACAACAGCTGCTCTGGATCTGACCCGAAAGCAAACATAAAGTTGATTTTTTAATAGATTTAACAAACACAGTCACTCTTTCACACTCAACTGTGGGCATAAAAAGCAGCTCAATCCTCTGTATCAGGGGCATCATACTCATTTTGGTTCAGGGGCCAAATATGGACCAGTTTGATCTCAAGTGGGCTGTAGATTTTAGGTAGGGGGGAAAAAGAGCAGTCTTAACGCCCTAGTTTTCAATATCAGTCCCTGTAGGATTTTCACTTCACAACTTCTTGATTGTATAACTAATTTTTTGTGTTACTTAGGGGAATTTTGTAGAAATGGTTGTGAGAAATGTCAAGATTTATGGTAAAAGTTAGACATCTTTCCACAATTTGCAATCAAAAATGCATTGTAGTGATATAGGCATGAGAAAACAGTGAGCCCCTCAAAATATTGTGGAGTTTCACTAAAATTGTGAACTTGAGATATCTACAACTGAATTATTTGATAACTTATACAAAAATGTATGTTTTCCCAAATTTAATGCTCTAAAAGGCCGGATTTGGCCCCTGGGCCTTGAATTTGACACGTGTGCTCTCTGTGAAACAGGTTTCACACTTTTTGATGTGTAAAGATGACACATTTTCCAAGGTCAAGACGCTTTTTCGTACAGACTGGCAAAAGTTAGGTTCTGCTGAGCGAAGCTAACTTGTTTCAAATAAAGCTACTATTCACAATAAGGCCTCATAGATCAATGACTCAACCATCATTCACTCTAAAAGTAAAGGAAAAGGGTTGAAATCATGGTGAGAATGAAGGAAAACCCCCTTTTCAGCTTTAAATGAATGATTTAAAAGATCATCACACAGTCCTAAACCTACGTGTTGGTTGGAGTTTTGTCTCTAAACCAGTGATTGATTCCCAACCCTCACCTGTGTGAGCACATTGTAGCTTGCGTAAAAACATTTCGGATAATTTATTAGCAATTTTCTAAGGCACAAGTGTCAAACTCAAGGCCTGGGAGACAAATCGGGCCCTTTAAAGCTACCAATTTGGCCCGCAGGAGGAAGTGAAAATGACAGAGAAAACATGACTCTTTGTGTAAATCACCAACTAGTTCAGTTGTAGATATCGCAGTCCCTCAATTTTTTCAAGCACTCACGGTCATATTTTTATTCTGAAATTGTTAATAGTACTCTCAATGTATCCAAAATCCTATGATTTTCCTTAAATTATTCACTAAAATTTGGTCATGAAAATGATGTCCCATGTTGCTTTGATATGGTCGGTGCCTTCCATACTTTAAATACTACGTGGAAGTGCAAACTAGGACAAATGAATGATAAAATTGCTAATTTCACCACCAATGATACGCAATCAGTTTGAGATTAAACTGGTCCATAGTTGGCCCCTGATATAAAATGAGTTTGATACCCCTGCTTTAAGGTCACACACGTGACCCCAGCTGCTGAACAAACATGCTCCGAGCTCGTCCAGTTGTAGGACTTTGCAGGTTCTCCGTCCTCCTATAACCGAGTCCACTGAACTACGGGAGCAGTCGCTTCCCAGGAATGTCCGCTCACGTGCTGCGTTCAGGCTCAGTGGCGTCGCATGAGCCGCGAAAAAGCACACGCTTCTTCATCCGTGCGTCAGCGAGTGCTCTGGGAACCATCTTTACTGCATTAACAGCAATATATACCTGCAGGTAATTGATATTTGGGGAACTCAACCTTGAACTGAGTCACTGTGCCTTTGATCTTAGCAAAGGAAGTGTTAGTTTTCATCTCCTCTGACACTGGAAGAGCAAACACTTGTATATTATAGAGGCTTAGGGGCCCACAGGAGGAGGAAGAGGAGGCTATGCTACAAGCATTCTGGATGTTTGGCGTTTCCAGGCCACCTGCTAGGAGGGGGGGTCCTCCATCAGGGACTAAATGAGGGTTTTTGTCATGTTGAATGATGTACAATAGGTAGCCGAAAACAACCTAATGAATTATTGGTACTGTTTGTCCAATAGGACATCTCCCTAAATGTCACAGCACACAGGCTAAATAAATACCCTTAGTGTCGTCACAATCGGCCTCTGAACATGCCTGGTGGCACACAAAGAGGAAGTTAATCCGTGTGTGATCCCTCAGCCTCTCAGTACATCCTGTACCAACAACAGTGTGCTAGAAAAAAAACACCTTTGTCAGTAGAATGGGATTTACGAAAGTGCCATCTGGACTCATGTCGCTACTCAGGGGTATGATCCACAAGAAGCTGAAGTCAGGGTCTGGGATCAGACTGAGCTGGGAAAAACAGAAGGCCAAGGTGGATAAAGGAAGCTGGTATGTTTTATGCTCTACTATGCCAATATAGTAATAATATAAATCAGTTTGCAGAAAACTATTCAAAGCATGTTTATTTTTTTATGCAAATGATGGTGTTTTACATCATCAAAAGGAAAAGTTGGACTAAGTAATTAACAACAAGACACAAAGAGAAGCTACAAATAGTGCCTCACCATGAGATGTGGTGTGGTTTTTAATTTCAATGAGTCAACCATCTTCCATTCCCTTTTTGTCTAAATATATAAAGTCATGGCGGGCGTCAACAAATAGTTGCAAGGCTTCCTGTCATGAATTAATTTGATACTCAAGTCAAAAATCTGTGGAAGAGGTTAAAAAATAATCCCAAAATAAAACTGTATGTTAATGCTCTAGACAAAGAGATGTAATAAATCCATGAGATTAAAAAAAAAACTGTTTACATGAACATTTGGAGGCTTATTAATGATATATGTCAGTGGTTCGCAAATTTTTTTCGGCCCAAGTACCCCCTTTTTCTTGCTTTTGAATCCACGTAACCCCTTTTGTCCGACGAGAACATTTTGCTCAGTTATGTGAAAAAATAACTCACATTTTAAAGAAAGTCATTTTGTAAATAAGTGAAATGAAACAGTATATATATACTCGTTGCAATATAAATGTATTTGTGTTTTTGTTGGTTTCTATGACGGCATCACCCTGCAGGTCTCCCTCCCGTTTGCCCCCACTAGCAAATTGGTGGTACACGTGGCACCACGTGCATGTTAGAGGCACGTCCTCTGACAGCCAATAGGAAGGAGCCATTAGGATCAACATTTACTCTGCAGGCTACTACTGCGCATGTGCAAATAGGAATAATGAAAAATGCTGCCATTTCTGCATCAACAAACCTGATTCTTTGATTGTTTTTTTTTTTTTATTTAACAACTGCATAAATTATATGCTTCATGAAACAAAACCAAACAACTCTGTGTTTTCTTTTAATTTTTTATTCGAGGTGCAACTGTCTAGTGCAATTGTAACGTCACATTTGTGATGGGCTGAGGAACATGCACGAAAACATCCATGATTTTCTGCGAGGCATTTTCCCTTTATCTTTGCCAAGTGTCTTGTTGTGTTGCACTTTAAGCGAGTCAACACTGGACAGTAAAAAAAAAAAAAAAAACATAAAGAAGAAAAAAAAAATCCCCAAATACAGTCCTAATCATTTGAAATAATAGCAGGAGATACAGTACAAAGCTGTGTGTCACTGCAGGGGAAATTGCATCTTAAGTTAGAGGTTGAAAAAAGTCCTCTTCTATTCTCACCCTGAGTAATGACATCACAAGTAGTTAAAAAAAAAAAAAAACCTGGTAAAACCATAGATAAATACATATTGAACTATACACATACACACATATGAAACGACTTAAAAATAAAACAGACTCATATATATGTATCTATGGTTAGGAACCAGGCACTTCGCAGAGATCAATTGGAAAATTCAAAGTTCATCCACTAAAAACAGTCTTGTCCCACAAATGTCTTTTTTGAAAATGTTATTTCAAAGACCACTAGGACATTAATCATAAGATCTGAGAAAAAAAAAAAAAAAAAAAAAAAAAAAAAACGGGACTTTCACCAAACCGTCACTTAAAAACAACAGACCCTGCATCAATGTTTAAACACTCCATCCACGATAGAAAAGGGTAAGAGTGAGTTTGGGATGAACACAAGAGTTCTTAATGTGAACGAAGAGCAGCGAATACATTGTATTTATATATCGTTTTCTTGTGCGACCCTCCCTGAAACAAGTGAAGATCTTTCCCTATTGGTCACACAAACCCTGCTGTCAGTTAAGTCGGATAAAAGTGCAGATGGAAAACAAGGAGATCTAAGTGGTGAAGTGTTAAGGGCGGGGCGTGCGGATGGGGTGGGGGGGGGCACAAAACGATGGCACTTTTTCACAGGTCACACTGCGAGGGATTAAGACAGCGCTGACAAGAACACACTCCTGATTGGCTGGCTGGCTGGTTTGGCGACGGCTTTAAGAGTCACTTCCTGTCAGTTCTGTTCTTCCTCTCGTCATCGCCACGACGACGACGATTGTCTGGAGCAGGTATTAAAAGTTGGGAGACGTAACCGAGGCTAGCTCCAATGAACGGGTGCAAATCCACAATCTTTCAGTTAAATAAAATGTGCAACAAAAAAAGTTTATTTTTTTCCTTCCCGTGGTTAAGTCAAATTGTGCACTCCTCCAGACAGTGTCGTAGTCGGTCTTAATGCGAGAGTCCGTTCACAGCATGGAAACACTCCATTCTCCTCCTCCTCCTCCTCATCTTCTGCCTTCCATCCCCCCTGTCTTTCATTATTGAGGGGGTTTTTCAGTGTGCGGTGTCTGTTTTAGGCAGACGAGCCTGAGTTCTGTGCAGAGGAGAGGACTTGTGTGGACCCAACCGGGACAGAAGGTTGGCCGGTACCAGTTGGAGAGCCACTGGTCTGGACTTGTGCCTGGAACTGAGCCATCTGCTCGGGGCTGGCCAGGTTCTTAAGCAGATTGTTCTCCTGCTCAAGCTGAGAGTTGCGCTCGATCAGCTCATTGATCTGCTCCTTTAGGACCTCCACTTCTTCCCGGACAGCATACATCAGGTGGCTCTTTACCAGGTCCTGAAAGGGAAAAGAGAATGAGAGGGTGAAAAATTCAGTTAACACCACCATCTGAACCTCATTGAGATGGGACATGTTGAAACTTGTTGAGCATTTGAGTAAAGCGAATACCGTAATTTCCAAGCTATAAAGCGCACTGTTTTATTGGCCGCATTACAATAATGTAGCAATTTTCTAAGAAAAATCCACACAAATGTCGCAGCCTAACATAGACCGCACTCTATTGGCTGATGAGGGTGCCCTTCAGTCAACTCGGCCAATCACAACGGGCAGGAAAGCGG
The DNA here is from genome assembly GCF_900634775.1 of Gouania willdenowi. Lineage (NCBI taxonomy): Eukaryota > Metazoa > Chordata > Actinopteri > Blenniiformes > Gobiesocidae > Gouania > Gouania willdenowi. The sequence goes on from NC_041045.1 coordinate 3,609,718, forward strand.
GCTGCTGTGCTCATTTTAGGTTGCTGGGAAATGTCCGTGTTTCAACTGATAAGTTTCCTTTACTACATGAAGTCTCCTCCTCACTGCCCCACGTCTACATATCAGTTCATTTACAGCTTTTTATGGTCACTTTTTACTGGAGCCAGACTGATACACTGCTTCGTCTGCTCTTCTTATTGTGAACTACCGCAAAGCGATCACAGCAATTCGGACTCTGAGTCAGAATACGGACGCGATCACTTCTGAACAAATCCAACGTGGTGATTTGGCAACTTCATGCTGTTATGCTACTGTTACAAACTGGCTGACTTTTACTGTAGATGGAGCGGAGATCAGAACAGCCTGTATCCAGGATGTTCTGATCTCCGCTCCGTCTGTCCGTCCTCCTTACGGAAACGTCTCCATCAGCCTCAGAGTCCAAAGCACCGATCAATCCTGAACAAACCTAACGCGGTGACTTAACAACTTTATATAACACTGGCTGACTTTTACTTCATCCACACTGTTGCTGCTGCTACAACGGGCTCTCTCTCTCTCTGACAACATTTCGTCACGTATTGCAATGATGACGCAGTGTGCATCATGACAAAATGAGTGATCAGAATGATTCAGTGTGTGCAAAAACCATTTAACGTTAACAATTTCATTGTTACACCTGTTCTAATGTGACGGAGCTTTTTGTGGTGGCATGAAGCTTATAAAACCAGGAAAAATCCACAATTGAGCCACGTAATTGTTTAAGAAGCAGGGTTCAAAGTGTGAGAAAGATAGCGGCTTATAGTCCGGAAATCACGATATATGCGAAAACGGCACTAATTTCCAACTGATTTCTTACATTTTGTAAAACTATGAGCACACAATCACTTGTTTTGAAGGAGACGGGAGATTTATAGATTTAAAAGAAATTAAAGAAGCAATGTCTGTAAAGTGTCCGAATTTAAAGTAAATAAAACATGAATACATAAAATGTATCTTCTCGAAGCACAAGTGTTAAAGTTATAAATAGTATGTATGTTTGGACAGATGAATGTATAGTGGATTACATGAATTGTATAATTATATAGATATATACCAACTAATTATGTCTCCTTTTAGAGTATAAATAGGTGTGCATTATAAGAAGATTAATGTATATGAATAAAATATAGTGCTAGATATTACAAGGGGTAGGATCATAAAAGTTTTATATTTGTTTCTACTCCTTTTTGAACATGAACAGGCTTCAGGTGCAAGATTCCAGAACTATTTATTCTCTCTTTGCTTTGTTTGATTTATTATTGTTTTTTTTTTAATTATTTTCTTATTGTGGTAAATACACTGCTGTTGTATTTGTGCTTGAAATAAAAATTACATCAAAATCAAATGGACCAAATCATTTAGATTATAAATTTCAACCAGAGACAAAAAGGTTCTAAAACAAAAAATACAGAGGAAAAAAAGAATGAGAAGAAGCAAAATAAAATGATAAAATATAAATATTTGGTTGTGCAGAATGCAAAAATTATCAAGTGCTGCAATACAGTATATTTTCACCTACAAAATTGCTGTGATGCTATAGATTGCAGTATGTTAGTGGAAAAAAAAAACCGTGATTACCCGAAGCTTTTGGCCATTTCTAAAAAAAAAATAAAGTAAAAAATAGGACACGGGGGAAAAAAATGCAAATATGTAATATTGTGGTTTCAAATAAAATTGATTTTCTTTTAATATTATGAGCATCCCCCATGTCTAGGCCAGCCCCTCCCGCCCTGTCCCGGTTGGCAGCGGAGGGAACAAAATGTTCCCGCACCGCGGTGGGAGGAGCCAATCGGCGGCCGAGTTATTAATACCGCACGGAAGGGAGGCAGTGGCCTGCCTAGCAACAGGAGGGGCTATACATGCTACATGTATGTGCGCATCGGCATGTAGCGTGTGAACCATTACCTGGCTCACATTAAAGTCCCATTAAAACCCTGGTGAGTGAACAGGAAGCGGTGAAACAATGCAACGCCCACGCGGTTCATTCATTGATTGTGATTCCACATAATTATGATGATGCGTTTCTTTTGGTTTCATCTTTACACAAACAAACAGACTAAAAGATGAGCGGTTTAAAGCAGGGTGGGTTGGTGGGTGGGTGGGTCGGTGCTGCAGCGGTTACATAACACATGTATGAGAGAATGACAGCGGCCTATTTACAAACACACACAGAGAGAGAGAGAGAGGAGGAATATCTCTTCTCTTACCATTGCTTGCTCGATCTTGTTGTCGATGGCCACCACACTTGCACCAGTAGAGCTGCAGGACAGAGAAAGAGGAGGAGGACGTGTTAACGGGATGACAACATGAAGCGACTATGATGTCATGTTGCAGTGCATCCCACGGCAGATCTGAGTCGTGACTGGCTGACAAATAAATGACCAGAGAGAACCTAAAACATCCGTAATACCGAATAATAACAGTTGAACACATGATATTAAATATTACATCAATGTCCGTACCTGTTATCAACCCTCACTGACGCACTTTCCTTCCCGAGCACGGACGACAAAAACGAAATGGAGAAATTCCTCAGTTGACAAACGCCAAGGTCCATCGCCACCGTGTAACACTGGGGGTTCATGCCTATTTTCCGTCCATAAAAAACAGCCCCTTGAAGGCGTATCACGGGTGGTGCTAACTGTGATACGCCGCTGGTAGAAAAGTAGAAAAACGTCGCATTATGATTGAGTGAGCACCGGGCGGTGGCTCCGCTCCCCCGGGCTGATGCGCTGCTCGCACCCGGGACACAAAGACTGAGGTGGCGGGCAGAGGCTCCGCTCTACACGACACCCTCCGCGGGAAGCACGCGCAGACAAAACAGCAGCAAGCAGCTACACCGATTGGCTGCCGAGGAGACTCATTTGCATAGAGCACGCATCCGCCTCTCATGATTGGACAACAGGGAAGTCATTAACATAATTCATGCCTCATCTTCCGGAACTGCTGCACTGTGTTCTAGAAAGCTCCGCAGTCACCTAAAAGGGGCAAAGACAGCATCTTCTACACCCTATTTTGATGAATTCACAATTCAACACAATACGTGTACCCTTATAAAACCATGATATCTTTTTAAATTCAATACAAGTAATGGTCTTTGGGACTCAGAGGAAAGGAAACGTGCTCAGCAATCACAAGCTTTTATATGCGGCAATGTCTCCCCCTATCGGTTAAAGATGCCAATAACAAAGTCAAGCTTTAACAATTTCATCAGCTGCCCTGGTCTGATTCAGCAATAAAAGTGGTGGAAAGATGATCAGATCACAAAGCTGATCTAAAGTGAAATTCATTTATCCTTTATATTTATCATTATTATTATCGTTTCTGGTTTGTTTTTCGTATTTTTTTGTGTGTTCTTCACACCAACTACCAAGTTCAATTCCTTGTACTGTTTTTAATAAACACTTTTCTGATTCAAAAAAGGTCAGATAATGTAAAGGTTAAATTGCAGATAAAAGGGAAGCTCAAGTTTCTCCTGTTTCAGTCTAACTGACGGAACAGGGAACACGCTGTTCTCTCCAGTGCAACAGGTCCACCCTCTTTTCTTTTATATATAAAGGCAAGCGTAGTTGAAATCACATATGACACGAAGTTGAGAATCCGAGTTCAATATTCAGTCACGAGACAGAAAACAAAAAAACCCATTTTGTTTTATTTTCAACTTTTAAAGAATTAAAAATAAAACAAAGTTAATGACATTGCTGCACCTTTTTTTTTTTTTTTTAGTTTCATCTGAATTTAAATTAAATTAGGTGCTTCAATATAAGTAAAATGTAAAAACAAAATCCACATGAAATTACACAATGAATTGGTGATTGTTGCAGTTGCAATAATTTATATCAATAAAGTATATGGGACATTTGCTAAAGTGAGAGATAGGCTCAAGAGTGTTACTTTCTTATAAGTTGTTAATATTAAATTATTAGATTCAGGTGTGAACAAAGAAACCATGAAAATGTAGCTAAAATCTAAGATTTTTGTAGAAAAGGCTGATATTAGGCTCATCATTTCTTTGTTGTGAAATTATTTCTCTGGCAATCTCGCATCTAGAAAGAGTTGAAAATGTTCCTCAAAGCAATTAATGTCACAGATAAGAAAATACAATGTATCGATGTGACTATTTTAGGTTTTAGCAACTTAAAACTTAGAGATTCCAAATAGGGACAATAAAGTGGAGGTTATATAATATGTAGAAAATTGTAAAATTATTGAACAATTAAGAGACTTCAACTAACAAATGAAAGGAAGGTTAATGTAAAAAACAGATTTTCTACTGTAGGTTTCTAACTAATCAGCTTTTATTCCTGTTTGTTGAGGTTTGCATTTCATAAAAATAGCTGTATCCACTATCTGTGATGAAGCATGCTTGTGAACAAGTATTTTGGTTATTATAAACAAAGATGTCCTTTTATATTTGGTCTTGGTCCAACAGAATCAGTTTTTTGGAGGCTGTGCAGACATACTATATGGAGGGATTTTTACTTTTTGGGCTTCTGTTTGAATTTCATAAGGGACGGTGGCACATGTTGAGACAATATGTGCTTATGCAAAGTAATGAAAGTTACTGGGACATTTGGGAACAAATACTATACTATAAAAATAAACAGAAGGGGGTGTTGGCTGAAGACTGTTCACATTTTTGCTTGCTGAGTTGGAAACTGTTATATATGAGTGACTACTGGAGATATATCTCATTCTGCTATCAAGCTAAAGGGAAATCATGGGAGTGAGTGCTAATCGATCACACCTTCACTTTCCTTGCTAAGTGGAGGTGAGCGTGCATGAGAAGTGCTGAGAACAGTGTGTCCTCCAACAAGGGGAAAGCCCTTTAGGGCTGCTGGAGAGTCTGAACATGCTGAGGTGATGCTTTGTTTGGTGGGGGTAGAGGGGGCCACAGTTTGTTTAATGGAAGCTGGTAGAGACAAAACACTACCCCAATCAACAAAGACATCACAACAGAAGCCAGTCACTATTCGTCCCTGTTAAGGCTAACCAATAGCGAATCCTCTGACATGAGACAACATCACAGCCATTGTTACCTCTTCAGATGCTTCTCCAGCTCCCAGAAGAACAGCTTTATGGCCATTGCGTCCGTGCCCTTCGCTGCTCCGGCCCCGGCCAGCCACTTCTCTCTCATTGATGCTCTCAGGCTAAAAACCCACAACACTCCAACCAAAGCAGAGACCACCACCACCCCCAACCAACCCGCCTGACGCAAGTGTCCCCAAAACAAACAAACCAGCTCTCCCTGGCACCACCACCACCACCACCTCTCCTCCGTCCTCCTGACCTGTGCCCTTTGGTCCCGACCCTTTGTCTCCCCACAATGGGAGAGCCTGACTGACAACGACGATCAGGATGGAGCTGAAGGAGGACAGGAGTGCGGGTGCTTACAGCAGGACTGTGTATTAGTGTGCCAAGTCTTCCCAAGTGCCCCCTCACTAAGCCTGAATAGCCTCAGAAGTGATTGGATGTGTGCAGAGTATACGCAGCAGAGTGGGCGTTGATGTCATCACTTTAAGAAGTAAAGCCTCCTCCCTTTTTGTTGTTATGTAAACTGTCAGCACAGATTAGGATGATGCATCCAATAGAAAAGAACTCTTTCGACCACACACCCCACAACCACCTGCAAGCCCCTCCCCATTTGTAACATCTACCTTCTCTTTCCTTCCCACTTATATGCTGTGTTATCTCAATGAAGATAAGAGACTTAGGCTTTGTTTGATTAGAAAAAAAAATCTTGCTCAACACCCTAGTTGGCAGATCCTTGGATCTTCAGGTATCGTGAAAAAAAAAGGACAAGCTGTACTAGGGATGCTTTTAGGCATCCTGTCATTCCACATCAGAGCAAGCGCACTGGATGCACACCCTCACAGTATGGATGTCCATTGGAGCATGCCTCACGTGCAGCTCCATGCTGGTCAGAAGTCTGCATTGAAAGTGCACGTCGAGTTTGTACACCAGCCTGAACAATGGCGATCATAACAAGATGGCTAGAGAGATGACAAACCACGTACAGCGACAACAATGAGCACCTAAGGCCAACCACAAATAATTAAAAACCGATGACTTTAAAATTACACAAGTTTGGAGTGATAATGGAAAAAAAAATGGCAGACGGTGGGGTGCATTTGTGAAAATCACAAAATGGCGGTGGCACAGGGTGTGTTTGAGGGATTGCATGGCAAGGCTCAATTAAATTGAAGGTATTAACCTCATTAGGTGGAGGTCAGGTCTTTGTTTTTCTGTCTTCACTGTAAGTGTCACTAATCGTGGAAAATGTCAGTGACCAGAAATCGGAGTAGTGGGCCAGGAACCATTGTTCAGTCTGCGAGACCCTTTGACATCCAAGACCAACGTTCACATGTTCAAACGTTTCTTTTACTTGGACCACCTACTGCAGTAGTACATAGTGTACTCAAAAGTCTTGGTCACTCTGCGCATGCTTGCTTGGAACAAAAGACTGCAAATGTATCAGAGTGACGCCTTTGGCTGAGAATATGCCGTCTCTGCATCACCAATCACAGACGGAGCGACTGACTTAACTCGGCCAATGGCGACAGACTTTGATGTTATGACATCACAGATGGGATGCTTTCATTCATTATATATCCTCATCCATCCAACGCTAGTGCAATGTCTGCACAAAAGGCTGACCCATATCCCATCTTTGGTATTGCATTTTGAGCCTCAGATGAAGAATACCATAATAAACGTATCATAAGTCAAATAAGAACCTTCTCTATGAGCCGTTATGTCTCCGCCACACCCTGAGGAGGTTACTTAAGGTTGGATGTGTAGTCACAGTGCAGCAGCAAATGATGTTGGAGAAGGCACGCACGCACACACAAACAGACGGCGTTTTATTGTCACCATTATGCAAGATTTAAAAAGCTAATGTGGTTTTATGATAATTGATTCATGTCAAAAATATGGCCTGCAGAGCAACACATGTGACTTTAGCAAAAAAGAACAAAACAAGGGCACATTAGGTTCTTTTTGGTATGAATTACATTTTTGGGCCTTTTTATATTATTGTTTAAGAATATTTTGAAACATCTTCAAAATGTTCTTGTTCTAGGTTGGTGGTGTTGTTTTGCTTATCCAGCCCCTTGGGAATAAGTGTTAAAAACATGAAAAAGGTTGCAGCGTACTGTAAATAAAGACAGGATATACTGTGGTCGAGGTGGCATAGTCTTCCCATTGTGGGACTGGTGAAGTATTTTATTAAAAAGTCAAAGCTAGAAATCAAAACATGAGGAGATAACCACAACCCAAACCTTCTTGTGTTGCTGTAACAGCTTGGACCTCCTTCCTTCCACTGTCTCAAAAAGGCACCCAGCTGAGTGCAAGTAATGCTTCCACTTCACTTTAATGTGGGATTCAGGGGAAAGCAGAGCTGTGCTCAGTTGGTGTGTGGTCCTAAAAACAAATCCGGCTTTGCAGCAACTTAGGAAAAAAAAAAAGCGAGAAACCGATTTCACAAGATCTGGCATCACAAGTCAATATTTCATTCTATTAATATTTGTAGTGTCCGAGACTTTTTATTCTTCCTTTTATCACTCTTTCCTACAAAGGTTAGCATACTGCATTGTGATTGGCCAGGCTCATGGACCCATCACCTCAAGAGCAGGAAGAAGACATGGGCTTGTACGTTCATCCTGTTTGTGTGTTGGTGCATTAGTTCCTGCGTGCATACTGGTGGAATCCGGTTTGGAACCTTTTAATGTTGGCCTTTACTCAATGGAGAACCAAAGTCACACAATGGGACGCATGCATGTTAAGTAGGCACTCATTCTTGTCTTTGAAGAAAAAAAAAAAAAAATACCCACTGGCAATTATTTATAGCAGAAGAAATTACATAACTGAAATAGCAGGGTACACTCATCTTTCCAGAAGAATTGCAGTAGATCTAAAATAAACAACAAGGCGAGCCCCAGAAGATACAAACTGATCTGATGGCAACGTATACCTCCAGGGGCTGAATGCCTTTTATGGAGCGATAGCAAATTCTTCCCTGCCATGCACACAATGCCGTACATAACCAGCCTCACTGCCATATGGGCTACAGGAGAGACGACAAGGAGAAAAGAGCAGACACTGACAAAACTATAGTTAAAGTGTGGACAAATAGCGTTCCTGGACTTGTCAGCAAAGCATATTTCATCTTTCTTACTTCATGCGGAAGTTAAATGTCACAAAGGACAGGCGCAGATATTGTTGGACTTTCTGATCTACAAATGCCAACCAACTCCCCAAAACAGTGTCGTCACTTCCCTCAAATTCTTCCCTACAGTTATATACACACCTATTAAAAAAGCAGCAGGTATGGAGTTGGATTTAACGTGTTAAGCAAAAATTATGAATTCAGAAATGTACTTTCTGAAACGGAAATAGCAATAAGACTGATAGTTTCTGGAAATTTTCACGCATTTCTGCGATATTTTTTACATTACAGCTCATTATTATTGGGTGTGCTTTAAGCCCACTGCTGCAGAAAATAAATATGTAATTAATAACAATAACACTCTGCATTCTTTTGTTGTTTACCATCAAATTTTTAAGTATAGTGCTACGAAATCTCTCGGTCTACTCATCCGTCCACACGAAACGCACCATGTTTTCTCGGTGAGAAGTGGTCATGTGACCAGGTACGTCATGTCACGTGACGTGTAACTGCGGAAAAAGTGTTTCCATTTCGCTATACATTTCAATATCCAAACGTCAATAAACCTCATGAAAGCGTATACTTTTTAGCAATATTTTAGTATCTTGTTGGTTCCGTTCTTTCTTACTATGGACTTTATATTTTGTTAAGCGCATTGAGATGACTGTTGTAATTTGCGCTATATAAATAAAGTTGAGTATTATTTGTTTCTAAATTCGGGTTTTTTTCATTACCAGTTTTATTGCAGTATTTAGATTTTGTGCTTTTTCCCAATGGTAATAGAAACATAGCTGAGCATTTTGGCATGAACATGCTTTCAGGAAGTTTAAAAGCCAGTAATGATATTTAATAAGGGACAGCCAGAAACTAAACAAAAATAGTTAAACTTACAAGGAAATTAAACAAAATATGGATAATTTAAGCCATTTATTATATTGATTGTCAGCTTGGATATATTATTATCATCATACAAATATTACACAACCTCTATCTAACAATCCCATCAGTGGTAGGAAGTTATCATCCCCTGGGTCACATGGGCCTGCATGGCCTTCTGTGTGGAGGTTTGAAGGGTGAGAATGGTAAGGAATCAAGTGTAAGAGTTGCCATGAGTGACTAAGTTCATTACAAGAAGTTGGACATTTTTCTTGAAGCTCTGCACAGCGTGTGTGGCTTCATGTGGAGATTTAGGTGTGTTTTAAAAGCAAAGGCTGCTGAGAGTCAAACACTGAGCTTTGTCTTTTACTCTTTAGTGCGTCTCCCCCCCTCATGCCCCCGACTGTCAGTTTCAGGGAAAGAAAATGTTTGTCTTGATCAGATCGTCCAGTGGTTGGGTTAAGATATACCATGCTGATATTTATATTACACACAGAAGAAGAAAAAAAAAAGGTGAAAGACTGACAAAGAAAGATTAGTTCAACAGTGCCTACAGAACAAGCCAGTGCAAAAACACGACTGCCTCAAAACTTGGTGTTGGATAGCAGTTAAATTAAAAAAAAATGGTAAAACCCTTGGCAAAAAGTCAAAATCAACAGAGGGATTGTTATTTATCGTTCAATTTAGACCAAACGACACAAAACTCGGATCACAATTACGGACGGACAAAAATTATTCCAATGATTATATAAAGAAATCTGAATCAGTGAATCTTTGTACTCGGCCCACTAAGACAATTGGAAATTTTAGGTTAACTCTATAACATAAACCAAAAGCTTTTCACTTTTCGACCCTGCTCCGCTAGTGCTGCTATATGGGTAGAGAAACCGAAGCATGTCCTACACATTTGCAATACATGCAATAAGATGTCTATGGATCAGTCTTCACACTTTTCAAAACCATCATCATCTTAAAAGCTGCTTTAAATAAAGAAGCTAGATAGATATGTCACGTATTCATTTTGTTTAGTCATGTTATGTTCATTATGTTTAGTTACCCATCTAGAAGCCATTTGGAAGGAGTATAAAACAAGTATGGTTTCAATACATTTAAAAAGTTCAGGAGAGTTCTACTTTGTATTTTGGAAATGCAATATAACTAGATTATCTTTGACAGAAACAGATATATCTATACATTTTTTTTTAAGCAAAGCAAATAAAAAAAAGTCATCTTTTCATTAAACAATGCATTTTTGTGCAACATTGGCCATAGTCATATTTCATGTACTAAATAAAAAAAACATTTAAACCTTTTTTTGTTTTCTTTTTATAGTATGTTTACTTATGGTAATGCTGGGTGGTATGACCAAAAATGTGAGTCACTATATCACACTAAATACAAAATAAGACAGTTAAAACATTTTCTTGTTGTTTGTGGATTATATCAATACAATATACGTACTGTATACTCTATTGGTGCTGGGATGTATGACCAAAAATTCACATCATGATATTTTTCCACAATCAAATGATTATGCGGTATAATGATGTTTTCTTTTCCCTCCCTATGTATATATTATTTAGTTTAGTTTTTTTTCAAGGACAACTGGTTACGTTAACCACACTTTCAAATGATTTAGAGAATAATCGCTGGAGTAAATTGGCTCGGAATTTTTCTTCATTTATTTATTTTTTTTACAGTCATCATAAGTAGTGAATATCGCAGAAAGTAATTCTATCCACACTAAAATAATGACCTCCCTGTGACTGCAGTGATGTTCAAAATTACATCTCGGGGTGTTTTTACTCAAAGGTTTCAGCAGTTGTATCTGAGAAGCCGTGTTTCATTATTGCTATGGCAATGCTAAAAATTATGTAAGAACGTCCAGGTGTTAAAGGCGTGTAAAAATAATTCAAATAGAAAAAACACGAAATGAGAGGAATGCAGCAATGATGGACTTTGACAGCTCATTCCATACATGAAATACATAGATGTTATTCCCACAGTGTAAAAGCCTGAAGGGAAATCATTGCTTAGAACTATAAAAAAAGTCCTCTCCTGTCAACACCTCACATTGCACACATCATAAAGCACTGTAATGATGGTGATAAACACTTGTGTTGACAAAGGCAGACAGAAGTGTAAGGAGGCATGTCAAACCTTCTTTAAGAACAGACTCAGAATGAAAATTCAAGGCGGGAATCCATGACACATACTAAAACAATGAATTAAAAAAAAAATAAAAAAAACGGAAAAGCTGATATTCAAAGGAAACCATACATTTTTACAAAGCATTTTTTCCTGTATTTACAATTTGTGTATTGACGTAATCACTTTGTTGCGTGCCAGGAGGACATTCACAGTTTGCTGCAGGGAAATTTAGAGGTCAGTGATTCTAAAAAGTACATTCGATTACATAAACAATTGTCAGTCAAGCTCGAGAATCTATAACTCTGCACTGCCATCTAGTGGAGCACAGGCAGTAAATCTTCAAAACAAGTCACTAAACAGGCCTCTATGTGCATGACATGAAGTAAAATATGTTTGACAGAGAATACTTTGACAGTTAAGAGGCACTGCTCAGTGACTCGTGAGAAAAGATGCTTGCTTCATTAGGTTGGCATTCAATTTTGATGCTGAGACATGCTTATAAGTGTTATATTATAGGGTTTGGTGAGAAAAACACACCCTGTGAAAATAATGGCTTTTTAAAAGTTATTTTGTCATCAAGAAAATTAGCATGCAACGTGTCCAGTGAGAAATTGAGTCAAGCAGTTAAATGTGTCAATTTATGTCATCATCAAGTAGTTGCACCAAATTTTAAATGACTAAAACATAAATAAATTAATAAATAATACATGGCCATTTGTTTCTTTTTGGAACAATTGAAGGAAAACCACAAATTTAATTTACAAAAAACAGTAAAGCTTCTTTACTTTAGTTTTAAAATATTTAAGGGACCTCAGTGGCCGTGGTTTTATGTAAACTCACTCTTTTTTAACTTTGAGTAAACTTTGGTCTTTGCATTTCCAACAGCCAGCCTTGAATACTAAACCAGTTACAAATGGGTGTGTCCACATCACTGATGCATATTTATAGAGACAACAGCAAAGGCTGCTTTTCGGTAAAATATGACAAATAAGATGAAATAAAGATATCCTTTATTGATCCCTAAAGGGGAAACAGTGCACAGGTCATGGTATAAGATATATACATATTTTAGATGACAGCCATGATCATTTTAGATCTTTTACTTATGCTAATAAATCATTTAACAAATTAAAGCAAGAAACTGTACATTTTCTCTGAGCATTGCATTAAAAAAATTATATATATATATATATATATATATATATATATATATATATATATATATATATATATATATATATATATATATATATATATATATATATATATATATATCAATTTCTGGGAAACAAAGCGGCTCATAAAACCCAGAAGGATAGGAATTAATAAATTAGTCCAAGTACATGTTATCCACTTTGATCTCCTGACATGTCAGTGGATTTCCTAAGGAACAGTTGTTTGAATAAATGAAAAATTAACATCTTATTCAAAAATAAGTCAGCAAGAATCTTGCTGGAATTACTATGCAGAAGCTGAGAAAACTTCAAGGAAACATCAAATCGATCAGCAGACGCCTCTGATGAAGACTGGCAGTCGTCAGTCGAAACATGTCAGGAGATCACAGTGTATTTCCTCATAGTCAAAGTCCATTTTAATTTGAAATGTTTATTTTTCTACATGAATTCATTTTTAATGCTACACATGATCCTTTTTCCTGTCTCGAATCTTTGAATGCAGATGATTTATGTACCAGAGTTGTTCATTTCACACGCTTTCTTTTTTTTGGAAGGGTGGAAAGTTTTATCCCTACTGGAAATACTAGGTGAAAAAGCCATTGTTTGTTAATGCGTAATACACACCCTTTTTTCACCGCTAATTCCGCAAACAGTTGCTACTGTTGACAGAGAGGGAGAAACAAGTAAAGACAGATAAAGCACAGGCGATGGTGCTAAGTTTGAACTAAATGTATATGTATATGGTGGTAGAGGGTATTTTTTTCTATTAATGTTAACGGACACTTGCATAATATAAATCCCATCAGCACTGACCACACGGGCCCGTTGAGGACCTGCTGGACTGATCAATGTCAAACACAAATGTGAAACCAACCAAGCATGCCAAACCAAGACACACCCTCACCTCCCTGTTTTGTAAGTTGGCAGAACTCAAGTCACGCACCACCTCTAGCTCAGAAAAACTTGTGACGGATCAAACTTTAAGCAAGTGAATGCATCAGTATTTGTTTTTGTTCAAGTCCTGCCTGACTTTTAAACCCATTGATAAACACAGCATTCCATGATCTGCTGTGCACAAACACCTGAAAGCCCACACGCTGCAGGACACAGAATATATGGATGCATGCTCTTCTTTACGTAGGGCAGACAGAGGCCATGTAAACAACACACATCCCTATGCAAGCGACAAAAGCCTCCATAGTGTGTGCAGCTGGATATTATTGCTGTTAGTTACTGTGCTACTAAAACCAGCAGGGGACGACTGACCTTGAACTCCAGCTCCTAAAACCTCAACATGCTCCAAAACAGCTGAAAATACATCAACTGTTTGCTCTCCATGCAGGAAATTAAACACAAAAGCACTCAAGCTTGCTCCCTAAACTAATTATTTAAATCACAGGCAGATGTTTTGACACTGGAACTTAAAATAATTTAAAAATATTTAAGTTCTGAGAATTGAGGTGAGGCTAATTGTCAGTTCAGCTGTTACATACCCTACAGGTGATACGCCGCCCCGACATGAATCTCCTGCTTAAGCATACGAGACAGTGGTGACAAGATATTGCTCCAAGAACTCACCTAACTTTGAATCATTTCAGATTATTGTAAATTCTATACGTCGCTCCACTTCATATAGACACATATTAAGACATTAGGAATAATAATATAGTTCATTTTAAGTAGTTGTGCATTAATAGATGACATGTAACTAAAAACAGTAAGAGTTGGGAAGGGAATAAATAGTAATGTGGCACTCAGCGCTATGACATAAAAATAAACTGCAGCCCAGGTCCCTTGAGGTAGTTTAAATCAACAGAGCTGCTGTCTAATAAAAGGGAGGGCATGGACACGAGGAAAAACAAGTGAGGAGGTCAGAAAAAGCTGGAAAAATTTAGCAACGGCACTGACACAGATGAAACTAACAAAAAAAGGACTTAAGATAGTGGGAGGGTTTATCATTGTGTAGACCAGAGATGAGCAGCATTCATTACTATAATCATTCATGATGAATGACAAATCTGAGCAATAATACAGGAACAAATGAAGGCCTTATGTATTTTGTTGTAGTTTTGTGTATTTTTTAGTGTTGCAAGAGTCATTATGTGTTTTTGTTGTCGCTTTGTGTATTCTTCTGTCATTCTACGTGCTTTTGTCCTTGGTTGTCCCTTTTTATCTATTGTTTTATATATGTTTTTTCGAGTTTGACAAGAGCATGTCAGTCGGTTTATATTGAGTAAAACGTAGCTTTTGTAAGAAATGTATGGGACTTAAATGAGCACTGACCTTCTATTAAAATAGGATTAGATAAAGAACAAACAGGTCTGGGAATGCAGGCATTCATTTCTCACCTGTCCTCCTCTCCTTCAGCAGGCTGCGTCCGGAGGCCTGCAGCAGCAGCAGCAGCAGCAGCGACCATCAAAGCGCTGGCTTCCGCTGACATTCCCATCTGAGCCAGAGATCCAGCAGCACCGCTGGCGTTTGCACTACCCACACCAGCTGGCGTGTTGGTCCCCAGTTTGGGCAGACCCAGGAAACCTTGGTGATGGAGCAGGAGCTTCTGGGCGTCCTCAAGGTGGGATGTTTTAAAAGTGGTGCCACCTCCAGCGACACGGGCTAGAGGGGCCCCCGGGGTGAGGATGGGCTGAAGGTCAGCTTGTAGAGCAGTCAAAGGCATGTAAGGGCTCCCTTGTATGGACACAGCAGTGGAAGGTGGATGAATTTGAGTCTGCGATTGACCAGCAATAAAAGTTGAAAGCGCAGATGATGCAAAGTGACCTTGATGGGGAAGCTGGTGGCTGATGCTGATTGGCTGTGGGGCTGACATGGAGATTCCCATTTGAACTTGCGGCATTGGAGGTTGCACTTGTGTCTGGAAGGGAGCAGTGGGCTGGATAAAATCTGGCTGTCTTGGGATGGACCCTGCATGAAAATGGGGTGCAGGGTGGTGGGGGTCCATAGCGTAGGGTAACTGCTGAGACATTTGAGGCTGCTGACCTTCAGCAACCTGTGCCGTCACCTGTGGTACTCCTGCCTGAACAGCAACAGGAACCACTGGTTTCTGTGTACTAATTCCCCCACCAACTTCCTGGGGGGGCACATAAGTCAGAGGAGTGATTATAGTCCGCCCCTGTGGGGGACTCTGCATTGATTGAGAACTAGGAAAGTCTTGGCTCGGTGTAGGATACGGATGTAGTGTATGCGGTATAGCAGCAAGAATCCCCGAATTACCCGTCTCCGTCTCCGCAGCCATGTCTGAAACTTTTGGTGGCTCTGACGTAGTAGGTTGAGGAACTTCTTTTTCATAATACTCTGTGCACGTCCATCGGCCTTTGCGAAACGGCTCAGAATTAGTGTCAAGTTTGACCACTCTGAAGCGAGAGCTGGTGTGAGTTTGGCTGTGATGGCTTTGACTGGCGGGGGCTGCAGCAGCTAACCCAGATCCTCCACCAGTGACATTAGTGTTGTCAAAACCCGTAGTGTGGGCAACAGACACATGAGAAGTGTTTACACTGCCTTGCGTGTGGTGATCAGAAGCGGTCTCACCAACATTAGGAGCTAGTTTAGCAGCATCTGGTCTGTGGTATTGAACTGGAACTGTTCTGGAGGCCATAGCTGGGCTGGAGGTAGCCAAAGGTGCAACAGGAAGTGCTTGGAGTGACAGTTCACCTCTTCCCAGACTCTCAGACTGGTGGTGGTATGCATGGCTCTGTTGCGGCTGAGGATAAGGATGTTGGTGCACCGACCCATTGATCATCGGATGAGGCTTTAAAGGATCATTGGGCGACACCACTCCAGGAGAGTCGACCCCTTGGAGACTGTTTAGTGTCTCCTCAGATGAGCTTCTCTCCAGCACTCCTGTATCAGTGGGTTTAGACGCAGAAACATCCAGCATGTCTGAAGAAAGCTCTTCAGTGTGAGACTCATCCATGTCATCATAGCTCTCCGTGTCATCTGCTAAACTGTTATTGCCACTTATCTGAGCTGAGGTGACACTGGTGATTTGGAAACCGCTTTTCTTCTTCGCCTGAGCAGCAGCTGGTTGGGACTGGGGCTGCTGGTGGGGTCCTGGTGAGGAGGATTCAGCCTGCATTTGGCTGTCGTCCCCCGGGTTGACTCCACTGCTGCCCCTCCGGTAGTTAAAGGCCGCTTTCCGACTCCCAGTGGGGTCACCAGTGAAGTCCTGGTGATGCATCCTCTTCACCACGAAGGAAACCTTCAAAGGCGAGTATCTGATGGCTGCTAGCTAACACAGATGCTAGCTCAGATCAGCTGCAGTACCGTGATACTAAAGAAGAGCCGTAAGTGAGAAGTCATATGATTTGTCCTTTGGAGAAAAAAGAAAGAAAAAAAAAAGGCTAAACGTCCCCAGCAGGAGATTGGCCTTTATAAAGAGACCTAACAGTGGCGCACTTCTTCTCATAAACCAAACTCCATCTTTAGAGGCATGGAAACTTCTCCAATCATGTAAATAAAACAGTTACAAACCAAGCTAGCTGCTAGTTAGCTCGAAGCTGTGCTGCAAGTAGCAGCAGTTAGCTACGTTAGCCAACTACTTTGAGCACCTTTATACACCAAAAGTGTATCACAGCATTCAAAAAAACAAAAACAAGCCCCTAATAACTCAGGAGGTGGTTGCTTTGCTGGACGGTGGATGTCGAGCTCTTTCCCGGACCCTCCGTCCCCTACCGCCGTAACACACCGAGTCCACTTCACGACAATAAGTGTCCGTTTTCAACAGATCACTCACTGTACATAAAATCCTTTTATGTAGTGACAACAGTTCCAGGTAAAATCCATCCGGGTTTATTTTGTCACGGCCGTGTTTGCTGTCTCATTGCCGGTGAGCAGCAGCAGCAGCTAACGGGCTGTCAGTCTGGAAGGTTGATTACAAACATGGACACTGCGCATGCGCGTACCTGCCATTTCTGCAGAATGGTGTAACGTTCACGGACCCTCAGCTGGAAAAGATTGCACAGCGGTCAAGGAATTATTATCGCAATTACACTCAATTAATCTGACACACACTACGTTTTGGATTCTTCTGACCACTTTCATTTATTTTATTGGAAATTTAAAACATGTCAATGTCTTAGCTCTAACCATAAAACATAATAGCAGGACCGTTGGAAACCAGGCTTTGATATTAACGATAGACTTGAAAGCATTATGAGTCTCTGGGACGTATATTACAGCACAGTCCTTGGAAATTAAAAAAGGGCTTAAACAGCAAAAATCAGTCAGTGGTGTCAAACATATAGCCCAAAAACTATCTAAAATGCAAAATATAAAGTTCTAATTCTGTGACATAACGTAAACACGGGTTTCTTGGTGGACTGTGATTTATAAAAGGGGAAGGGTGTGTGCACGGAATTATAAATCAGAATACATATTTTTTGGTGCAGTACGTACACTTTGAATATGGATCCTATGCAATGTTTTATAAATGAGGCACCTGAATGCTAAACCTGTAACAACATGACTGATTTGCAGTTGTTTCACTGGAGAATACACTGAAGACAAGTTAATTCCTGTCCAAAGACCTCAAGCCTGTTTAGAAATATGTCACCTGTACCACAGAGTCCGCTCTGGGAAAGTTTCAGTTAATTCTGAAACTGAAATTTATTCATTCTCCTGAGAAAATTCTGTGAAAAGAAGTGGAAAAACATGAGGTAAGAGAAATTTCCAATCAATCAGAATGCATTCAGAAGTAAGTCAGCCCCAGTCCTCTTTAGCCAGCAGAAACTGAACTCCCAGTACATGTTCATTTTTCCAGTTCTAGGGCGTCGTGGCCACACTCACTGATACTGGTGTCAGTTTGTCGACATCGTCTGTGTGGAAAGCCAAAAACAACAAAGAAAAATGTTCAAGTTCAGCTAAACATACACACACACACCAAGATGTTAGGATGCAAATGTTTTTGAAATAATTTTTGACTTTATCACTTTAAGATGCATTCTTTTTGTATGAAAAGCACTTTTATAAATAAATATTGATTGACTGATTAGTCTATTTTTGTGTTTTCCTATTTATTTATTTATGTTTTATTGATTTTTTTAACTTAAAAATAAATACATGAATAAAATAACTATCTTTACCTTCCTATTTGTATGCTTGTGCATACCGGTACTAACCATATCAACAGAAACCTGTTGTGTTATGCATTGTCACAGGGAAGAAGACAAAACTTAAAAAAAAAAAAAAAATCATAAATTTCAATCTTTTTTTGATGAGTATCACTTAAAGCACTGCACCCAAGTGGCTGACTTATCAGTGGTGTGTGTAGTGTTAATGAAAGATAAAAAGGCAAAGTGAAGTTTTACATTTTTACAGATTCAATCGACAAACAAAAAGGTATAAATCTCAATATAAACTATAAAATATTTAGAGTTTTCTAGGCATGCCAGTTACATGAGCTCTAGCTCCAGATTCCTTTTCTAAATTTCCTGGATGACTTCGGACTCTCATGTGTATTTAATATTCTACTTCATATTATGGCTACTTGGTTTCAGACTTTTACCTGTGGGATGACACGTGCCTCTAACAGGTAGACCCTGGTATCAAACCAGGAACTAAGGACCACCTTGCACTCAAATGTGCCCAACGTATTTGCCTGGAACCGCAAAGGGACGTCGACTGAGCCACAGTCGATTTGAGAAAAGAAGCAAAACAAATGGTGATTACACAGGATCCACAAAGGAACATAAAAACAAGATGAACTTCTTGAATCAGAAACATTCACTTCACCTGCAGAACTCTCCGTTAGTGCGTGAGCGTTGTTTTGTATTGGGATTGTGACCGTGCTGGGCAAGGTGAAATATTGTGGCAAAGACACTTCGACATCGTATTCCACCTTTTTAAACGCAACACCTTCCAAAAGCTGGATCACACAGGAGACAAAACAACACATTTACAACAATAGAAGCCATCAAGTTAAAGGGAAAGCAATCATGTCTGCTGAACTAAGAGGGATTTCTCCAGCATTTGTGCTGCATAAACATAGACACTCATCTCCACACAATGTGTGTACCATTTGTCTGCGGAGCTTCTGCCAGGCTGTTGTCGCTCTAACGCTGCTGCTATGCAAAGTGCGCGTCAGCATGCGTCGGCCGTGTTCCTCTGCACTCATGCGCTGCTGACCCCACACAGCGAGAGCTTCCTCCCACTGCAGATTGACGCCGGGCACTCTAAAGACTTCTTCACAAACCTGTCCCAGTTGGCACTGTAGACATATGGCTCTGTCTGTTGGTGCACAATCACAACAAATATAATAGATGAACATCACTACTCTGTCTACTTTCAACAACAACAAAATAAACCATTGACGAGCACTCATTAACAACAATACATCCAAGCGATACAGAACAAAAAAAAACCAAAATGGCCAACACTAATGTCAGATGTTAGCTAATAAACTGAAATAATTCAAATTATTGTTTTAGCAAGGCTCCTTTGTCTATTTCAATTCAATCTTCCAGTCCTAACTTTTTTGACAAGGTGCAACATTAATATTATTCAATATATCAAAGAGCAGATATATTTCCGTATGCATGCGGGTCTATTTGACATCTATGTGACAAATGGGAGTCAGAAATAAATCCTTAAATTACTTATGATACTTGTTTACTTTATTTGCAACATTTGTAATTATTCAAATTAAAAGCACACAGGTGATTAATATTTATCTAATGTGGTAGTTTTTTAGAGGCAGCTCAGAATATTTTTCTGTCATGTGAAAGATTATAGTACTTGGTTTTAAAATATAACACTGCAGGAATTTCAAAGTAATAGGAAACTATTAAAAGCTGTTAAAATGTAATTATGAGGCATTAATGAAAAGACGATCTTTTCATTGAAGTCCTGAAGTACTGAAGTCCTACTTTAAAGTACGCAGTCACATTCTCACTTATTTAGAACATTGATATGGTAGAAGTCCTACTTGAGTTCTTGGCAGGGAACTCGATAGTGCTCGGGTTTGCACTGAGAGGAGATGGAAGAGGCAGCTCTGACGTGGCTTTAATCATATACACCATATCTCCCACCTAAACAGACACACAATGATTGAGAAATATGTCATATTCAAGATATAATTGTATTAGCAATGTTTAATTCTTCCCGATACAAACAAGTTAATACATATGGCTTGAAAGGTACATACATAAGTCCATTACAATATTAACAATACTGTATGTTTTTGTTACACACACATTAATTCACTCACAGCTACTGTATCTACCTGAGGGCAAACCAGCAGCACAGAGCAGTATTTGGTTCCTGGATAGAATGGCATGTAGTTGATTCCAAGAGTGTCTGCTTGACCAGGCCCGAGACAAACAGTCCTCAGTTTACTCAGGAACTCACAGTCCTCTTTGTCTATAGTTACAAGACAAATGTAGTTTAACAATATTGAACATTAGCTACTCATGTTGACTTAGTGTGGAAGCTGCTTCCCACCTGGTAACTCACCTGCACAGATATTATCTGAAGGGATTATCTCTGTTCTGAAAAGGAAACAGAAGTAAACAAGTCTATGAAACTACATTTCTGGTAATATGCTCTGTCAATCATGACTCTGCGTTCATCGTACACTACTGAACAAATATTAGTATGTTTTCTGCTTTCAAAACAACAAACTGCCAAAAAAAAAAACTGCAACTGTAGCTGGAGACAATACGTTTTTATCAGATTTTAAAATGTATGCCTCGTAGATTAATAAATTAAGGATCATTTGATGTAAAAGGTTTGTCACTCAAAAGTTTATTTTGAGCTCCACTGTAAACACTCGATTTTGCCCAATGCATTGTGGGATGTGGAGTTCTGTAGATGCATTACATTCTTACTGGGATTTCTTGTGTTTGCCACCAAAAACTCTGCCAAAGTGACTTCCAAACACATTTCTGTTTTTTTACAGGCTGAAAGTTGTTGCAAAAAAAAAAAAAAAAAAAAAAAAAAGGTGGATGTTTAATTTGACAGAAAGATCTGAATCCGGCCAAAACTGAATTTCTGGTGAGGTGATATTACAGGCAATATTAGCCATTCCAATCACTGTCTGGCAAAGAAACAAGAAATCACTGTAAGAATGAATGGAGTAAAAACACTTCTATGCATCCCTCACAGGACTCCACCTCCCACAATGCAATTTTCTATAAATGTCCATAAATACATGTTTACAATGGAGATCAAAAGACATTTTTGAGAATTTTAACCTTTTACATTTTTTTTTCCGAGCATATAATCTTTGATTTTAAAAAAAACTAAACATTAACATTGTAAGTTTGTAGTCGAAGAGCATGTTTTGCATGCAGAATAACAACATGTAGGTCTTACTTGGCCTGTTGGACAATGCTATCAGGCTCCAGTGGGTTGGATGTAGACTCCACCAGTACCACCCTAAAGTCAAACACACACACATAAACACATTAGAGAATACTGCATTCCTTCCTTTTAGTGAAAATCTACATTATTTAATAAAAAAAATAAATGTTTGCCTTCGGACTGTTGGCCAGGACAATTTATCGGTCATTTGTGGAACCATTAGAATAAAAACAAAACAATGCAAATCATTTCAGTTTCCCACCTGAAAGTAGCCTCTTCATTAAAGGTGTTACTTATTGGAAGCTGAATCGTTTGTAGTTGGTAGCACGGGGATTTGCACTTCAAGGTTTTCTGAACAAAAACAAGAAAAAAAAAAAAAAATAAACACTGAGGCTGAGATTCTGGCTTTTACAAACTTTACACAGCTGAAGTCAAACTTTGCATATTATTTTGAGGTGGATTGTGAGTTCAGCCCCTCAGTGTATTACACTTACTGTGGGTTTGATATGATTCACATCTGTTTTCAAATTGAAGGCGAGTGTGGCACAGCGGTGGACAAAAGCAAGGCTGGAGATGAGCAAAAGAGTCGCTTCCTTGGGCTGCAGGAAGGAGCAGCGGAAGTTAACTGTGACTTCTGACGTTGATCTGTAAAAACAAAGCACTAGTTTCTAATTGATCTTTGAAAAGATTCAATAAGTCTAACATTATGGCCCTGTACAAGTGTGTTGGATTGCAAGAATAGTGAATAGAAAGATATAGTGAGTATTAAGTAGCTAGTTAGCGTAGCATAAATTTGGAGGTTTGTTAGTATAGACTGTGCATGTAATAACTGCTCTAAAAGCCCCGTCCATGATCAAGGATTTTTTTTTTTTAATTTCCAGCTGAGACGGAGTCAGCCAAAACCTTTGAAATCAATGTAAATAAATGACATTCTGTTGGCTTTGGTTTGATCAACTTTTTGATGTTTATAATATCAGAGTGTGCTGTGCATACTTGGGAGTGATCTTGACTGTAGCTCCATCAGGGAGGGAGAAAAGATGAGCGTCCACGCCGAAAATCAACGCATGGTACCCGACGGGCTTGGAGGACGGGTTTTTTAGACGCACCTGTAAGTTCAGACAGAAATGTTCGATCCTTTCTTTTCAGTGTGTTTTCTCTTTGAAATTTACCTGTGTGATCTAAGTATTGCTGAATGTGTCCTACCTTCTTGCTGAGAGTGCTGTGGAGGCCTCCTGATAGGCTAATGCTGTCTATGGGCAGATACTGGGGCAGCCTCTCATATAGATGTGCACAGAGGATTAGGATTTGCACTGGATTGGGGTCCGACAGGTCTGTGGGCTAATCACGACACACACAATCAGCAATGGAGATACAACGAGGTTGGTTTTAGTGACCACAATAAAGCAGTGACATTAAATATATCAGTTTAATTTTATCTTACTTAATTTGAATTAAATCACCCATTGAACATATCATGGCAATGTCTGGTGATGGTGATGAAGTACCATAAACTAATCCCTGTTATTCATCAGTCTGTGAGACACCACAGATCATCTTCCACTGTATTTACCTGGATATTAATGTTGAGACCAAGAGCAGTTAAGGCCTGAGTCACAATGATGTTATTGTGTAGGATTTTCTCCAGAGAGCTGGCTGTGGTGTACATCCTCTGGAAGTGGCTTTCAATCTAATGCAGAATGTGACACATTAGACAGCATTTAAAGACAAGAACAAAGCCTTAGTAATAATATATGTTACAGTCCATTATATCCACACAACAGGGCTTTGTAAAACAAAACTCTGATTCAGAACTAAATGTATCATCATCACATCAATATATTACTGCAACTAAGGATGGTCTTAAGCAGTGTTTTTTAACCTTGGGGTTGTGAGTCCATGTTGGGTCGCCTTGAAATAAAATGGGGTCGCGTGCCATGTCTAGTAATTTAAAAAAAAAAATTACAATTTATTTTTTAATTGAAAAAAAAAAAACATTCTTTTTCAAATTAACATCACACACAAAATCAAACTACCGCATTCTCTAGGGACATCCTGCGTGACGTCACGCCATTTGGACGATCTACAAGTATTCGATATCACACCGGACCAATGGTGTGCTGTTGAATGCAATCATATTCGTGATCCTACTAAAGGAACATCTTTATACCGTATCCCAAAAGAAACAAAACGGAGAAGCAAGTGGCTGGTGGAAATAAACAGGCAAAACCCTGATGGTGGTGTTTGGCGTCGAACTCAACACACACGGCTTTACAGTCTTAATTTTGGATCAGGTCATTGGTCCCCTCGAAGGCTAAAGGAATGATTTCTCTGTGAGTTCGGGATTTAATGTTATAAATTCACTGTTACCATAGAAATCCGCAATGTTTGCGTGCAGTATCAAAAATTCAACATAGCGTTAGCCGGACACATCAGGCTCCCAATTTTACCATTTTTTTATTTTTTTTATTATTTAAACATAAAATCAATTGTTAATCAAACGTTTAGCTGTCACCCTTTATGATAAAAAGATTGTGCATTTTGTCACAGTTCTAACGGTGTATGGTTGACTACTTTTCCTTTTAATTTTTTTTGTAGCAGTGAAAAAAAACCCTACCAACATTAGCTAGAAACAGAATAAAAAGCAGAGAAGAGAGACGTGGAACAGATCAGTTAGCTACAGAGTCACTACCTGTAAGTCAGTTTATGTTTTGGTCATTGATATTTCTGTTCAGAAAAGGAAATTGAAAAACAAAATACGAGTGGTTATTTGAATTCCATTTTTCAAATTCAAGGCATATTTCTTCATCAGGGTAAAAAAGGGATGAACAAACAAAAAATTTTGATTCTAAAACCAAAAGTCCTTCATCTTCCTCTTGTAATTAGCTTTTTCGGATGATAAACAGTGCGACGACATGACGTTCCGCTCAGTCATTGACTCTCAAAATGGCTCACACTCGGGGTCACGTGGCTGGGAGGTCCCTATACTTTTTCAGGAATAAATCTAGTTCAAATTAAATGCAGTATAGAAATAATTGAGTGGGCATTTTGTCACAAACAAAATCTAATTCTAGAAAAAAAAAAACAGTCTCTGGGGTCGGAAGAAATTTGTGATATCAAAATAGGGTCACAACACCAAAAAGGTTGGAAATCTTTGGTCTAAGGACACACACACACATACACACACCAGATAAGGGCAGTAGGCAGCAAGCAGAGCAGCGAGCACGAGTCCATCAGTCAAGTCCAAGTCAAAGTTCACTATCCAGCGTGCTGCGGGGACGCCACCTGTAGACCAGCAGAGAATAACTGGAAATATTACTTTTACTTGTCATAGGAATCTGTGACAAACAGCTGCAGTTGCCAGTTTGGGACAAACAATGTCATGTGGTTAATGAGAAATCCAAGTATTGTGAAATACACAAAGAAGTTTGTTTCTGTGGTCTAAAAATGTAGTGCACTAAAAAAAAAAAAAAAAAGTGGCAATAGATTTCACTGTAAAAGTCTAAATAATTCTGGGCAGCTTAAAGTTTTAGTTCGCAACACACACACATATATTTATATATATAAATATATATAAAGTAGCTTCAATTTAAAGATGTATCTTTGGTGTAAATGAACTACCTGCTTCCCATACGGTCTTCCTCATGCTTTGATAGTGCACGTTGAGCCATGAAAGCAACTGGAGCTCTTGGAGTGAATAGATGTTACTAGTAAGGGGCTGTGAAGTGATTGGAAGGTTCCCATCTGAATCCTTGTGGTCCAACGTTGGGTTTGTACTTGTCTCGGACACGCGACACAACACCAGAACCTGAGCATGTGAACATTTGGATTGACTGTTTCTGACAGCAGCTGCTGCTAACAAGTAGAGCTAAGCATAGCACATGCATCTGGCATGCAACCTTTAGTAACAAACCAATATACAGCAATATTTGTTAAAAAAAAAATCTTGTAAAAAACGAATGTCAATGTTTTAAATATTAAATCTATGTGTTACATTTTAATCTAAATGTAAATCTTAATGTTAAACCTAAATTTAAATGTAAATCTTAAATATTAAACCTTAATGTTAAACGTTAAATCTAAATGTCACAGGTGAAACTAAATATTTAGCTAATAAGCAAATTCACTGGAAGTGCCAAAATAAAAGCTCATTGACGCCAACGAGCGCTATCGCAAAAGTAACAAAGAAATTCGTGTTTTTTTAATTGTGGTTTGTTGCCGAGTGTTGCAGAAAGTTGTTGTTTATTTTAGCATGTGCATCTTTACAATCAGCGCCCCATACATGCAAAACGAATGCAACTATAACAGAATCATTTTACCTTGTATATTTGAAGAAGCACATCAGTCCAGGACCGTTTGCTTAAAGACTCATAGTCCAAACAGTCGTAATCCAAAGCATGCTTTGCATCCTTGGACTAATAAGAACATGGAAAATAAGTTTTGCAAAAGCATGAAAAAAGTTAGTCACAAAGGTAAAAAAGTGGATATTTTATGTGTCTTTACCTGCAGGGAGCGCCAGTGTTCAAACTCAAGCACGTCGAGCAGGTACTCTGGTCTGATGTGACAAAGGAGGGCACCTTGCACGCTGAGGACAAAAACGTATTAAATCCCCAATTCACCAAGTTAATGAATATTTGTGTTTATTTGGTCCTGTGGTAGATCACATGCATTGATTAACATGACGTCATCAATCATCCGTATTCAATTACAATTTAATTACGATTACAGTCAGTGACCGTCACTTTTTCAGATAAAATTAAATTACATTTATTGTTTTCTCCCTGAAAGTAAATTACAATTATTTTCTCAATCACTAAAGTTCAATTACAATTTAACTATAGTGCTTAAAAACAGTCCACATGGGACCAAAGTGCCTTACTGACGATCTCATGTATGTATTTTGGTATGCATGTTCACTTACAGGCCTGTTGTGATGATTGTATGTGCTTTTGTGCTTGTATGCTATTGTTTTAGCATCTTTACATTTACATTTTAGTGCATTGATGATAATGTCATATGTAAAAGCCCAAATAGAGACAAGAGATCGAATTTAGCAATAGTTATAAACTCTTTGGATAAATCATCAGGTACATTCACAGTATTGTTACTCTGTGTATTGTCCCTATTTAAATAAACTATTATATCCTTACTCTACACACTACATTACAATTAAATTGAGATTACAACAAAAAAATAATTTTGCAATTACGATAAAAATTATAAATTTGTCACAATTGTAATGATCAATTATGCCTATTACAATTTTAATCAACCCCAACCCTGACATGCACACACCATGACAAGGTAATGCCATGTACGTTACATTTGCACTTTATTAACCAAGTCTTTAAAGTGTCATTTCTTTTACTTCTTAATCAAATCTGTGTTTCACATCATAAAGACTCATTTAAAGGGATGGTGTGTGTTCATGTGTGCGTGAATCCTGCCTGAGGAAGGTCAGCATTGCTTCGTGTTGCTGCAGCAGCTCGTTTGTGCGGCGATCCAAGTCAGCGGAGAAGTTCTGACAGCGGGCGATACCGGGAATCTGTATACCAGTCAGGTGATGCAGCATGTCCACCACAGACCTACACAACAACACTTGGCTGTCTTACACAGGTGCAAACTCAGCAAGTATACATTGTGCTTATCAGGTAAGATGTTATGTTTCGTACCTTGCATTTTTATTCAGGCCGTTGACTCTGCATAAAAAGGAAAACGTGACACAATTAGAGATTCTTAAGCATTAGCCTGCGTCAGACACAAGGAAGATAAGAGAAATGCTCATTACTTTCTAAGTGTATGTGGTATAGTAATGAGGTGTGGTCCACCTGGCCATCCAAAAAGGCTAAACCACCTCTCCATAGACACTAGTACACTTTGATGGTAACGTCCTTCCTCCGTGTTGGCAGCAGGGAATTGTGGGTAGCCCAGAACATTTGGAAGAAGTCGATTATTTGTGTCCTCTGCGTCCGTGCTTACTTTTTCACTTTCACTGTCAGTGGAGCCTAAGAAAGTCAAATCACAGAATTCTATTAAAAATAACCCCCCATAATGCACACATTCTGTATATTTTCCAGACCAGAAGTACTATTTGTCGAGCTTTTCATTTCAAATACAGATGAGGATGTGGCTGAGGCAGAGGCATGAAATGGTGTGTGACATCGCAGGAGGAGAGCGCCAACATCTGTGAGCCCTAAAATACAAACGTCAGTTATAAACAGGTAATAATGAGCTAACTTGTATTCATGTTTTTAGTTTTATCTACTGTTAAACCACCTTTCTCAAGAACGATCTGTTGCTCGGAGTAGTGCAGCGCCATGTAGGGCCACACTGATAATAAACAGTTGTCAGTGATTGCACACAGCTTTGCTTTAAACCTAGGGAAAAACATAAAAACACAAAAACAAGGATGTGAAAACATGCAATTAATTAATCCTGGGTTTTTGAAATTCCCGCTGCACAGCTTTTCAAATATTATCAACAAAAAAGTCATGTCACACAACAACACTGCAGTCAAAAGCTTGCTTTTTCCTGTAAATTCAGAAAATGAGACATTTAAACTAACTTGATAAATACTTTACCACCGTGTGTTTCAACCTTCTGTAGCAACACATTTCACACTGCCATTTAAAAGCTTACTACAGCACATACAATGACAAAATAAGTATTAACCTATTTATCAAACCGTGTGAAACCTGTTTAGAATGAACACAAAGCAAATATCCTAAATGAAATGTTTTGTTGGTCCTCAACTTTTTTTGATCATTAAAAAACCCAATAAAACAACACGTTTTGTTCACAAATTCCAAAACAATGCTTGGGTTTTAAAATTGTTTCTGAATGCTTGTCACACTCCCTGCTGACCAGGAAAGGTTTTTAAATGACACACATGTCCAACAATGCAAAGCTTTTGCTGTCAGAATATTTTTGTATCAATTGTTAATGTATGTTAAAAATAACCCTAGTGTTTGTATTTAGGAGGTGCTGTTCTAAATTGTAGCAGTCATGTTTGGGGATCAATTACTAACAATATTTATAATACCTTAAGGTTTAATTTATTTATACAACAGTTTTTCAGGAAATGTACTTGGATCCTCTTACATTTTTTGACTATCAAGTGCCAGTCTTCTTCAGAGGCTAGTATATTCATAACGTTACAAAATAATTATCACGTTACGATACGATAGGCGATAATGATTTTGCGATAACGACATTCTAACATCTCAAAATATCTTGTTGCACGGTATATTGTTGCACCTTTAATAATGTTACCTGTTGTTAAGGTGATCAGTGAAGGTGATGGTTGTCCACAGAGACATGGGGACGTCCAAGCAGAACGTCACATTGCAGAGCAGAGAAGTGTCACTGGGCTTCTGCTGACAATTTAAAGAAAGAAAAAAAATTGAAATTTTGTGTTCTAATCACTCCTTCAGGCAAATGTTTTCATAAAATACCAAAACGATATTTTGGTATTTTAAGTGGTGGCTCTCTTTTGGTAAGCAGAACTGGCGCTCAATGCTATTGTGAGCTTGTCAGAATATAGGACTGTACCTCTTCCTGGTCCTGAGCAGGGATGGTGTTTCCCTGAGGAAAGACAACGAAAACTGGATTTATTTTGGTGCCGTCTGTCATTTCCACTTCGTCCACTTCAGCTGAGACACTTGTTCCTCTGCAAATGTATAAAAAAATTACATAATTCATAACATATCTGCAGCTGTAAGTACACAAAATCCAACCTTGAATATCCAGCAGCCATCAAAACCAGGGAGGCCTTGATGCTGGTATTCAGCGGTACTGGGGTGAGGAGGATATGAGGAGGATGGATGGTGATGCTCGGATGTTGTAGAGCCATGTTGATGGACAGCTCTCTGTAAAGATGGTCCTGTTTCTCTCCAATCTCCTCTCCCACATACAGAGGGATTATCAGCTGGGTCGCATCTTCAGAGGCTAAAAAAAATAAAAAAAATAAAGTGAAGCAGAATTGATTTGTAAACATGCAAAAAAAAGCCAGAATTAAGTATTGGAAGGTGAGGCAGGAGAATTTTCATAATTTGCAACACAAAAAACATTAATTTCCCAAGTAAATACTGTAGATCAATTTTTTCCACCTGTGTTTGTAAATTCAATCATTGCTCACCTGTTTTGACAGTGACCGATACAGTAATGGACTGGCCTGGACGTAGAATGCCTGAGGATGGAGAGGCTGTCCACGTCATCTGCTTTCTTCCATCCTGTGTTGGTGAGGCTTGTGTGTGGATGTCAAACCACCAGCTGATGTGATCACCAGTAATGAGTTTCCAGCACACGCTCTCTTCGTGCGCGGCTTTGAGGTCGACATTCTGCAGTAGTTGGAAAAAATTCATCAATTTAAAACTCGGAAGAAAAACTAAATCCAATGACAATTCATATATTTCTCATTACCTTTGTGTAGGTGTCATACTGTGGGTCTACACTGAACTGCAGATGGGAGGGAGACATTTCCAGTGGAGCACACAGAACTTCATCCAATTCAAACCCAACAAGGAAGAGACGGGCGTTACATTTACCTGCTTAGATCTCAATACACACACACACACGCACACACGCACACGCACACACACGCACACACACACACGCACCCATACACACGCCCACACACACACACACACCTGTAGCCTGCACAGAGGGCGTTTTATGTGCAACGGTGGTAACAGAGTAAGAAACAGACTTGGCCGTGTGTTTCCTGCTGCCCGCTGCTGGCGAGGAAGAGGTAGACGATGAGGAAGAAGCAGGTAACAGGGACTGAGTGGTAGAGAGGTATTTTACTCCATTAACAATGAGGGGTAGATCAAAGTTAAAGCTGGTAATCTGAAAGAGAAAACAACATACATGGATCATTGATTTTAATTTGATAAAACAGAACAATAACTATTAATTTAACCCTGCTATTCTTAAAGTGTAAATACACTCTAAAACCACTTATTTCCGCTGAATACATATCTGATCAATAAACTACATTACAGCATTCCTAATCAGAGTATTTAAATTTAGCGTTTTTAGTTATAAAATGTCAGAGTGAATGCCCTATATGGGTTACAAGCTGGCTATAGTATTATATATTCATATTTCTTTCTTTAATATTTTATTTATGTGTTATATGTCAATGACAAGAAACCTGGGGGTGTACTTACATTTTAATTACTTTTTATTAGTCTTTAATGCTGCTATGTACAATTTTTAATGAAATAAAGACAATGGTGTAGGCCTCGTAAATCAAACAAAAGTTTGTTTTGATCTCCACTGAAAACACTCCGTTTATTGACATGACTGGAGGAGATTTGAGCATGGCATTGTGGGATGTGGAGTTCCGTAGACGACGCATAGAAGTGTTTTGGTTTTATTCTTGCGTTTGCCCTAAAAAAACTCTGCCAAAGTGACTTGTTGGGGACAGAAAGTTGCAGCAAAACAATGGTGGATGTTTATTTTGGGGTTTACACAAAAAGCACACGGGGAATACCGGAGAACAAACAGCCAATTTACTAAGATTGACAAAATCTCACCTCAGTGGGCGAGAAGACAAGAGATAACTCCATTGTCTGGTATTCTCTGATCTCCACAACACTGAGTGCTGCTCTCCTCTCTGCTGAGAAAAATGTGAATGAGAAACTATCAAAACACCTGCTGCGATTCTGCCTGTTCTGTACCATCGTTTGTGTTCATACCTGTAGCCGGATGAGGGAGCCGGAGAGTGAAGTTTTCATGCTCAGACAGGTCAAAGGTGACCTGGGCTGGAGCTGATGATTGGTTTGTCAGTGTGAATGGTATAACACGCTGAGAACCAATATACACCCCGTGGAACTGGAAACGAGACTGAAAAGAGAGACAGAGAGGAAGCAAGTGCTGATATGAACACTCAGTTCTACATTTATTACAAATAATTTAAAGTAATTTTTCACTGGAAACCAAATTGTTTAATATTAGGGGTGTCCCGATACAACGCCTGCGATACGATACCAATGCTTCTGCCTTGAATAATGTCCGATACTTACATTTTATTGTCCTTTTTTGTAGTGTGGACTGTTTGAATAATATCACTTGATCAAGACTTTTTTTTTTTTAAACAGAGAACAATCGTCAGCAACATTAGGGATGAAAAAAAAAAAAAAGACTACTGTTAACGTGTAAAATGTATGTAACCCATCGGTTAATAACAAATAAGCATATTCTACAATAAAATAAAATGAATGGAAATTAAAAAATAACCTTAATAAATTCAATAAAAAAATTATATAAATTATATTGGAGATTTTAGATGCAGGCCGATATAATCTCATGCTCATTTTTTGCGGAAATGCTGATATACATATTAAAGGGTTCAAATAATCGGACTTTTTTCACCACAGCTGGTCCTGCCATGGACCTAAAAAAAAAAATATGTTTACATATGTATATATGCTTTATTTATTTGTATTCATTATTATTATTTTTTTTATATTTTGCACCTTATCTTTCTTTTGCACATTTTCTCTGTGTAGTCTTGCTCCTTTTTCTGCATGTGTATAATTATTGTCATTTATATGCCGCTCTTTGCTGTTGTAATTACCCCTTGAGGTTTATTACAGTATTTTCTGATTCTGATATTGGACTGATAGCCAATATTTTTATCGGATTATACTGTTTAAAACATTTACAAACATTAGAAGTAATATTAAGTCCAGTACTTTGGCAATTCAGGAAAACTTTACAGTGCAAAAGATAGAGGCTTTTCTATTGTTTTGATGTTCAATAATGCAGTAGAAGTCATTTGATTGGGGTCACTTTGCTTAACTATTGTTATAAGACCAGCTGACGGGCTTAGCCTGGAGTTTACTGTGTATTATAGTCATTCATTATAGTCTTTCAATTAATATAAAATAATGAATCCTTAATTAATGTAAATAATCAGTTTCAATAGTTTTCTTTTCCTTCCTTGATGCATCATTTTAGCTAATGATCATTAACAATAGACTGGTTTTAATTCTCAAAGGAAAAAAAAGGACCACAATGGCAAGAAAACCACTCACCACACTGATGTCTATATTTGGGGGCTCCACTGATCCTCCCACTCTGAGCTCAATGGACTTCATGTTTCTCAGAGCAATCTGCAATACAGATAGTTACTTACTGTGTGTTGAAGTCCATCACAGACTCAAGTCTTAGTCCGTTATACGAGTTCATCTAACCTCAATTCTGGCATCAAACTTGACCACACAGTCTGGGTTATAGATGATCTGTAGTGAGGCCTGCCCTCTGCTGGGCACAGTGCCTTCAGAGGGACTCACCACCATTCCCGGCACGGGGCACACATCTAAAACCTGGCTCAACATAAACATACACGCCATGAGTGCTTTTCTTGGTGGGAGAGATTAAGTGAAAACACATCTAATTGTGTGAAGAAGAGCACCTGGTAGTACGCATGGTTCTGCCCAGTGTTGTGTAACACTGCCGTCCTGACTGAAGGCATGTTGAGAGGCACTGATCTGAATACGATGTGTTTCTCAGCCAACTGAACTCTGGTGGCTCTAACCTGCAATCAGATCAGAAGATTTACACACACACACATTTGTCAACACCTTAGAAATGAGAGTCTTTTGACAGTTATGAGTGCCCTACAAAAAACGCAACACATCTCATACATAAAAGGTATTCTGGTCCAAAGCTGCAAAAGATAACTTTATTAGTCGAACAACAGGGACATTTTGGCCGTTACTGCAGCAGTTCAATACACAGAAATAAGACATGAGGAAAAAGCTATTGTAAAACAGCAAAGAAAGCTATAAAAACATAACCATAGCAGTTATCAAAGTTTAGCAGAGAAAGACCATGAATAAATAATAAAAACAGGAAAATAGAGCAAAGAAAATATACAAAGAAAGAAGCCAAGAAAAAGTGTATTTCTGTTTGAATATACACTTAATGTCTTCAGTAATCTTCAGGTTTACGTTTATTTTAAGGTACTTATTCAAAAGAATAAGTACCTTAAAACATCATTGATGATTTTCAGTAAAGCTCAGGTGGGTTTACCAAGGTATTTCAACCTTGTGGTCGTGACCCCTTGTCTGGTCGCCTGAAAAAAAAAATGTGGTCACCTGAAATGTCAAGCAATAACAAAATGAAAAAAAAAATACTTTCATCTAGAAATATTAAAAAGTCTTAAAATTACATAGTTCTATTTGGTTTTTTTAAAATACCTTTTATTTATTAATTCATCTATTTTGCACAATACAGTGCAGGAAGAGGAAAACAATAATTTATATTATTTTTCAAATGAAAACAACACAATCTTAATAAAATTTTGGGAACTAGTAAAAGTGAAAAAAGTGAAACAAATGTTTTGTTCGAGAGAAGTAAAGTACAACCTGAGGCAATAAAAATCTAAAAAAAAGTACTCTCGAACTACTCAAAAAAGTTGGTGTGTTAGTAGATGTGGAGCGGATATATGGAATGGTTTAGACGATAATATTAAAGTGTGTAAAAATTTGGTACAGTTCAAAAAATTTTTATAAAAATGACCTTCAAAAATAAATGAACCTTACGTACACAACCCTAAATGATAACGTACCTTTGTTACCTTTACTTTTATTTTGCCTTTTGTGTTTTTAATCTTGGTTTGTACAACCATAAACGCTAATACGTTATTAGTTATTCTAGTTCTCCAGTTTGCTTTTATGTATTTTATTTTGTAAAGACCACAAACAATAATATATTTATGTGTTATGCTTCTCAGTTTTATTTTTTTGGTTTTGTGGATATGAATTGTGTAAATACAGCACTATAAAATGAAGAAAGAGGGACAGGATTCTTTGAACTTCCGACTGCTCCTTTTGAGTGGCAACTTTGGATTATTTTCTCTCGGTAATCTTTGTTTTATTGATATGCATCTCAAATGAATTAAATAA
Source organism: Gouania willdenowi (assembly GCF_900634775.1). Classification (NCBI taxonomy): domain Eukaryota; kingdom Metazoa; phylum Chordata; class Actinopteri; order Blenniiformes; family Gobiesocidae; genus Gouania; species Gouania willdenowi. The sequence goes on from NC_041045.1 coordinate 3,644,331, forward strand.
ATAATAAAAAATACTTTCAATTTCTGAAAAAAAAATCTAGTTAAAATAAAATGCAATATGAAAATACCTGAGATGGTTGCATATTGTCACTTTGTACAATAATACTGGCTATCATCAACATATTTAAATGCATTTTTTAAAAGATTAGAACCAGATTATGAATCAATGCTAGGATGAGGTATAGGCACTCCTTCCCATCAGTTGCGTGTCTACATTTTGATGAACAGACCTTAGCAACGCAGTGCAGGCGCTGCTTGTTTCCTTCATTGACGCAGAGGTCAAAGTCTCCCTCTGAGGGGGCGGAGAAAGAAGGATGCCACACCACCTCACAATCCAACTCCCTGTACGGCTCCACCACACCTGGGGGGAGGTTTTTTATCACGACACCGCTTCAGTTCAAGTGAACAATCAATATTTGAACTGAAGAACCAGAACTGGAGTATGTCACCTGTAGCTGGTCGAACAGAAAACAGGATGCCTCTCTCTGTTAGGACTGGTTGCCATGTGAACTCAGCTGGATGGTTAAACTGGTTACTCAGGGTTACAAAGCTCCTGTAGCCAGATGCAGCAAGCAAACCAGGGGTGGGCCAGAGTACGAGTAGGTCAGTGGAGAGTTTTAGGGTCAAAGGAACAACCTGGGCCTGCACCAGAATCTGACCACGGTGTTGCTTGTTGTTAATAGAATAGGAGAACGATCTGAAAAAAAAAAATTAAGTTAAATAACAAATGTAAAGAGTAAATCAAAGTCCTTATGGTGTATTTAACCGATTTCCACACACCTGCAGAAAGGGCCCAGCTTGTTGCTCTGAAACGTCAGGCACAAGGTGCTTTGAGAGTGTGGCGGCAAGACGTGCGAGAGGGGGGAGGAGCCTTGGAGCTCAGGAAGGTCCACATCCAGCTGCACCCACACGTGCACTGATAGAGGATTCATCACCAGCAGATTCCGAACACACAGCGACTGCACACACACGTCTCCAAAGTCCACATCTGAGGGACCTAATGGGTTAAAAGAACCTAAGAACTCTACACAACGCACAAAAAACATCTACAGATGTTCGTTGCTGGATATAATATTATATCTTGGGATTGTGAAGATATGTTATCAAAGCCGTTTGATTTGGTATCAGCCATATCAACCATCAATTCAAATTTGGAGCACATCTACTCAATGATGTATTGAGTACACGTTACTAGTAAAGTAAAAAGTGTTACTAGTACTACAAGTAAGCCTTATATGCTAATAAATAGGCGGGCAAAAGCAAATTCAGGCTTTTCGAGAATATAAAACCCAATTTTGTGGGTTAGGGTACTACAGTCTTAAAATGTTACTCGTAAAAACTCAAAGCGTCACTAGTACTACTAGGAACACAAAATTGTTTATTAGTAGCAATTTTGCTTTACTAGTTAGGCCCACTCGTGCACTAGTGCGCCAAATAGATAAACACAATGTTTGTTTACTAGTACACTCAAAATCTCACTAGTAGTACTAGTAGACTATTCATTTGCATTAGGTTTACTAGTACTACTAGTGAATCATTTGGCTTTACTAGTAATACTAGTAAATTACAAGTGAAGTAGGATGGATTATAACCAAATCCAGCTCCTTGATTGGTTGTAATATTTTCAAAAGCCAATAGCAAACCTGAATTTGCTTTTCCACGCCACTTTATTAGCATATAATGCTTACTTGTTTATTGACTAGTGACACTTATTCATCACTGGTAATGTCTACTTGCACACTATGAGCATAAATGTGATATCGGTGATATTAACCAAACAGTTTTGCCGTATCTCTGTAGTGTACATTTTTTTAAAGCCAAAGCTCAACATGCATGTATAAACCAGTAAATGCAACATGCAGCTTTTTTGTTTTATAAACTTAATATGACTTTGTCGATTTAGGTGCTATACAGGAAACATTGCGTGAAATAAACAGGAATGACCAACCAATGACAACTCTGTAGAGCTCCTGAGGCGTCAGAGTCCTGCTGCAGTCTGCCATCTCCTGGCAGGTGGAGGGAACTGCTTTCACTAACTCAGGAGTCTGCAAAGACTACAAAGAGTTAAAAACAGCAGACGAAGGTTTCCCTTTCATACTTTCGCTGACAGCACAATTTTAAATCCATGTGAGTGGATGCTAACCTGCTGACTGTTAGATATAGTCATTGGAGGTATGTTGTGTTGGTTGTCATGGACACCGTGTAAAAGTTTTGGCTTCGTTTCATCAATTCCACTGCTTTTTAAGTCAAGAAGGCTGAGTTTAGGTGGAACAAGTCCGTGAGCAGGAACGAGCCCGATGTTTACATCATCGTCTTTCTCTTCTCGTCTGAAAATCAGTGATGAAAATGTTCATGTTCTTCAAACACTGAAATTCAGCAGCAAACATTAGCATTAAGTTAATAATATTTTAAAAACAACCAGAACCTCTTATTGAGCCTTTGTCTGCGTGTATGTCCGAGTTGTTTCATGAAGTCGGCGTAAATCTGTTGATGGCTCTTTCTCTGCTTCTTCTCGTCTTCAGTGAAAGCATAGTCTATGTCCACGTAACAATATCGATTCACACCAGTAAATATAGTCCTGAGGCATGAATGTAAACACGTAAAATTAGTGACAAGCCTACGTTTGATCTAATATGTGTGTTTCTGTACCTGTACTGTCTGTGTGGAGAGGATGGCCTGATACTTAACGCTCTGTCATTGGGAAAAGCCAGGAACTCTTCCTCATCCTCTGCATTGGAAATCTTTGCCCTTTGGTGCCTGTGAAGCATGGTTTTGTCTGCACTGAGGACAGCAGCTCGAGAAATTCCTCTGCAGTGAGCCAGGTCAGAAAGTCTGACATGTGACGCCATTCTCTTGTAGCCGAACACTGTGACAATCATAGGGAGCACATAAGGACAAAGTATAGGTACATCGATCAAAAATGACATTTTCCTTCCTGCAACCAACTTAAAGCTTTCTGAAACTCTTTCGTCTACAACTTTTTTGCTTTGTCATTACTCTCCTCCTGGTCTTCATCCTTCATCCTGGTCTGGATGATACAAGACATGACTTGCATGTCACCATATGAAATATCCCAACACCAAACAATACGATAAACATCTCAATATCAAAAATGACAAATTTCACATTTACAAGTACAAAATAGTGTGAAATACAATCCATTTCATTTCTTCAAACTAGCAAGAACAAGTAAATGGTAACTAACTGCAATTCAAGTACAATTATCAAAAACAAGTGGTGTGTTTATTAAATTGCCAGATGGCATTTTTCAAAAAAGTTAAATGTTTGCTTCTACAACAGATTCTGATAAGTTCCTAAATTAATTATTTTGAAAAGTAACCACATACATGTATAAAGTGCCCAACAATATGTTTTATGATAATGAAGTGAAATCAACTTCTCAGCTAAAATGAATTGAGGTAGTTTAACAAAGTCTGATGTCGTCCACGGACACCTAGTGGCTGGGCGTTTACGTGCTATGCATATATTACAGCAATTAAATGTTGTTTTTCATTTACAAAACAATTTAAAAAATTGATTTGTACATTTTTTAGGTCGATACGATAATCGCGCAGTGATACACCACGATACATTGCTGATTAGATTTTTTCTTACACCCTACCATACGATGCTATCTAGTTCACACATTCCCTTTCTAACACTTTGCACTCACTGATTTTCTTTCAAATCTTTGTGATTTATGATCTTTGTGAGCTTTAATAACATTAGTAGCTAAATGTTTAGCCTTTGACTCAAAGGTTTGGTCTCCTAATACTCACTTTGGCCCCCAGGTTGTGTTGTTCCACTTTCACAAACAGCTGATAAATGAAGTGTCACAGTATGGAAGTTGGACAGCTTGAGTTTAGTCAGATCCTCAGCAGAAATCACATAACCAAGGATATCAAGTTTCAAACACATCTGGAAGTTCCCCAGCTGCCGTGCTTTAAAGGACAAGATTACATCCTGGGAAACACAATAACAAGAGGAAAACAGTCTACTTTGTTGTTTGGTTTGATGGTACGAAACTAGGCAGAATCAATTTCCTCTTACTTGACATTGCCCGGGGTCGATGGTGCCTGTGGAAGGTTCGATGATGAAGTGAGCTAGTTTGCGAAAACTGAAGCTGACGGGAAGTTGAGAGCAGAGGTTCTTCAGAACGCACACATGGTCAGTATGTTGCCCGATCTTACAGCTGGGGAAATGAAATCTTTCAGAAGGCTGCAGCACCAAAGATACAGGCAGCCCGGAGCCAGACACAGCCATCTCAGCACTGCTTTTAGCTAAAGATGTGGAAAATTAATTGAAAGTATTTTAGCCATGATGCTTTAAGTTTAAATCAAAACAACTTTATGAGCGTGTAAAAAGCTCAAATTGTGAGTATTGAGTACCATGTTGACGATTGAATCCATTTTTGCTTCCAACACATTCAAAAAGCAGGAATAGACAGTAGTCCTGTCGGCTGGCTCTGCTGTAAACACATCACATAGTAACTTTTATACATACTAAAATCATATTCTTAGAGTGGGAAAAACAAGGAATTGCAAGCTTTTATTTGATTAAAGGTTCCAAACGTTGCACAAAACGTTAAAATGGATTAAATCTGGTGGTTTTATATTTAAAGAATAAAACTCCCAGACATCATCCAACTCAAAACTGTCCAAATACTATACATAGAAAGCAAAGGTTCAGCACCAAAAGGGTTGCGAAAAAGAGAAAGGGAATATAATTTAAGAGGAAAATACATTTCAAGGCGCAATATGCAAGAAGACTGAAAAGGAAGAGTATAACAGCAGCAGGTGTTAAATTATGGAACTGTCGAAAGGGTGAAATAAAACAGCACCAACATAAACCAAAAGCTTTTTAAATCATATATACCTAATGAAATGTATATCTTGTGATAGTACATTATAAATTTAAATATTGCCAATCTATATTTTGTATTATTTCAAATTAAATTGAAAAAATGTGTTTAGTAGTGTATATTGTAAAGTAAAATATTAATTGTCAATATGACAAGTCCATAATATTGACTGTTGTTTGTTCTGTTTTCTGAAGACTGTCGGAATAAAATTCAAATTCAAAGACAATCCTTTGAGAGACTTTAAAACAAAGTACCTTTTGCAGACGGGGCTGAAACGTACAGCTACCCTGACTGTACCGTAAGGCCTCAGTCTCCCCTGTTTAGGAAAACATGCCAAAACCTGGGATGTTTCAAAAGTAGCTGCGTCGCACCTCTTCATTCTTTGCAACAAGGTGGCGTTCGTGCTCTTCTGGAGGTCTGTTCCCTACAAACTCATCAAAGTCACTCTTGTTGTTTTCTACGCACAGCTAAACATTTAGTCTCTGGCGGATGTCACTCACCACTTCTGTCCCGGCAGCATCCTGCAAAAGGCAGACCCAGTCGCACGACTGGGGCGAGCTGTTTTTTAAAACCACCTCTTTAACGCATGAAGTCCCGAAGTAGAGAGGTCCAAACCACACAGAGGATAGTGGAGTCCCCTGAGAAAGGAGACAGTATTGCATCATCATAGACCAAAGAAAGTGCATGGTAATTTTAGGATTTCAGTTTACCTGTAGGTCAAAGACCTCAAGGTACTGGTCCACCATCTCTGCTCTGATACTGAGAACAACAGGAGGGCGGTTTTGTAGCTTCACCCTGGAAAACATTGTTTTTTTTTTTTTTTTTAAATTTGAACTCAACAAATTTCATCAGACATTCACATTTTGTTGAACAAACGTTATGAGGACCAACATACTCAGCTTTTTCATCGATGAGACAAAGTCTGTCTGCACATAGTTCCACTTTCAGCCACTGGGTAGAGCCAGCTGCTATAACTCCACTAAGGGGTGAAAGGCTGAGTGAAGAAGCTCCAGAGAACTGCACTTGAAAGGCACCTTTGAAGAAAAAACTCACACATTACATTTGTTCTTATGTAATTTAGGAATAAAGTTCTGCGCTAGGTCTTAAACAGCTGAACGTATTTAGTTGACTCAATTTACCTGATGCTGATCCTTCATTTGTTATAGGATGATCTTTTGTGATAATTTGTCCACTGGCGACAATACAGCCAAAGTCTAATATTGGGTCTATTAGGAGAGAACAAGTCCTGGGAATCCTAGAAAAGAGTGTTCAGTATTTGTAAAGTGTTACTGATACAGTGCCTTCTCTGTCATAAATTATTAGAATTGCTTTTTTCATTTTGTCTCATGTCCTGTAGCTTTACCCCAACAGTGGGATTTTCAACTTGTCCACGTCATCAACATGAATCACGAGGCAGTCTCTGACCTCAGACTCTTCCTGTGGAGTGAACTCCAGGACGCCAGACACAGACAAACCAGGAGCCACGCCCACAGCTGGACCTGATGCTGTGAACTTAAACAACTACAGGGAAAAAAAAATATATATATATATATAAATATAAAATCTAATAATAATAATCAAAAACTGACCTTGAAAATTGTACATTTATTTAATGTTTCAGCTGTATCTATTACACGCTTCAAAAATTAGATCATTCACACACACAACAATGGAATAACGCAATCCAATTGCATTAAGTCATGAAAATAACTCAAATATAATGTGTTGATGGATCGATAAAACAAAACAGAAGACATTTATTTCCCCTGTACAGAGGCCATAATTTAGTTAACATGAGATTATGATTTAATTTTGTTCCACCAAAAACAAATAGGTCCACAACTGGACGGGACAAGGCTATTGCCAGGCAACACTTAAACATTTCGTTTATTACAACGCCTAACATACAGCAGATTGATAAATACAGTAAAAAAAATTCCCACTGCTGTATAATATAGAAAGAGTGGAGAGATACTTTAAACGCAAGCGCAATGTGCCTGTGTTTTCCGCTAACGTGGGTTAGAATCCCACTTTTGACATATACATTTTTTCATTTTAACATAATTAACAAGGCAAATTCCCCTTTTATACAAACATACATACATTCAGACAATAATAAACATTTTAGGGGTTATGTTTTTGGTTAGGGCTAAAATAAAAGGAGTAGCGGCTAGCTAAAAAAAAAAAAAAAAAATACAGCTAAAATAATACAACTGACGGAACTTTAAGTCAAGTGGTGCACCTATCACGTGATCTAAACTGGCCAATGGGTGCTGCGTATAGAGTGGTCTATGGATATGTTTAACATATCCATAGCGACGGCCTATATTATATTAGCACTCGTGGAATGTCTCTTGTCCAATCAAATAACTCTTTCGGAACTAAATGTTGCATAAAGTCTGTTACTTAACCTAAAGAACCTAATACGGAACAGAAGCTTTATTTGGCAACCCTGTTTTAAATAGAACATCAATTTGAGGTCGGCCTTAAAACAACATAATATTACCGTTATAAAACTAACACATTTAAACAGTAGTTGAGCTATCAAGAAGAAGAAGAAGCTAAATGTAGCATATGAGGCTAATTTCTAGCAAGTTTAGGACGCTAATTTGGTAGTTATCATTAATTAAGTTATGTTTGCTTGATAAAACTTGTTTGGGGGCTACATTTTAGATTAAAAGTACACTTCAGTTGAGCTTACCTTCGACACAGGCTTCCCCATCCTTATTTTCCTGGATGTTTTCCCCACATTATGAGCAGTCACTGTTACCCGGTAAACTTGCCCGACGCTCACGTCGATGAACTCCACAAACGGAGGCTCAACTCGGACACTTGCTCCAGCCATGACGCCGCTCAACGTTACTGCTCACTTACACACGATAAATAACCACAAATATATACTTTTACTCACAGTGGCATGTGTTAATTACCCGAAAAGAAGCCTAAAATATTGTTATTTCGAACCGACATACCGATAGTATCACTAGGAGAGCAACGCTAGCCCAGTGACGTTGCCAGGCAACGGCCCAGGTGCGCTCGTTTTAATAGTCAGAGCAGCCCAGATGGATGACGTAGATTTTGCTTTCTCACTATTTACATCGTTTTGTGTCTAGTTTTATCAAATATAAAAGTCATCACATATTAATGCAGGAGCGCCAGCAGTTTTTAATCAATCTAACGCACCTATTATTCATGTAATTTAGTGTGTTAAGCTATTCCAGTAAAACACATTGCAGTTATAGTTACTCACTACTTGATCCAAAAAGTTACTGAGTTAATAACTGAATTATTCTATAATAAAAGTAACTCATTACCAAGGAAAGTAACTATTTGCGTAACTGTTAAAAAAAAAATTAAAAAATTGCTATGTTTATGAATTCAGATTTTTTAGATGAACATTTCCAATCAAACAAATGAATAAATTCAGCCATATTGTGCTACATTTTGAGGTCCCAGTTATGCACAATAGAATTAAGTTATTTTACCCTCCTAAACCAAGCCTTTTGTGATTTCATGACGAATATGACACAGCATTGTAATTGGAAAAAATAAAAATATATAAACACTAAAACTTTCCTGCTGTAATGCCAAAAACAAATAGATAAATAAATATTTAAACTACATGTTATGATGGATGATTGTTGGACAACAAGTCAAATTCCAAATTCAAAACCCATTGATACAATAATACAATATTAAAATGACTAAACCATCCAATGCAGAAAATTCAACATTCATTCCATTGAGAGCATTAAATCAGTCTCAGGTGTTTGGCAGGGGTCAATAATCGGACTGTAGAAATGATTTACATTATATTATTTCCCACAATAAACAAGATAAATCACGATAACAATGTTAAATTCAAAATTTTATTATTAATTTACAAGAATTAAAAGTATTTTGAAAAGGGGCTTATGCGTGTGTCTGGAAAAAACAAAACAAAATTATATTATAAAGAAATTCTATTTCATTTATTCAATAACAATGGGTTCAATAAATGCACTTAAATTTCCTTGATCTTTGGGAATTTGGGAAAAATTCGTGGAATAATTTAAGGGACATTTTCCAGATATTGGAGAAATTAAGAGTTCTTTCAACAATTTGAGATTAAAAATGAAAACTTTATTGTGAATTTTACATTGACAATGTGTTTCATAGAGTTTCGATCCAGAAAGTAGAGCACTAAAATGACTGTAATACAACTTGTAGGACTGTTGTTTCTACTGTGAGTCGGTAGGTGGCAGAAACGAGCTGGTAATTGATATATACAATACATGCACAGAGGGAGAAAGTATCCGCCCTTGTCTACTATCACGTCCTCAGTTCAGAGCTAAGTTCCTTTGCTAATATAGCTGAGTCACATTCGTCTAGAATAATCTCTACGGCAACAATGAGCGGTCGTGGTAAAGGAGGAAAAGGACTCGGTAAAGGAGGCGCTAAGCGTCACCGTAAAGTCCTCCGTGACAACATCCAGGGAATCACCAAACCTGCGATCCGCCGTCTGGCTCGTCGCGGTGGAGTGAAGCGTATCTCCGGCCTGATCTACGAGGAGACCCGCGGTGTGTTGAAGGTGTTCCTGGAGAACGTGATCCGTGATGCTGTGACCTACACTGAGCATGCAAAGAGGAAGACTGTGACCGCCATGGATGTGGTTTATGCTCTGAAGAGACAGGGACGCACTCTGTACGGATTTGGAGGATAAACAAACATTATTATTAACAACAAACAACGGTCCTTTTAAGGACCACCCACATCTACATAGGAGCTTCTATCCTATACATGAATTACATAATTGTTTCATAAAGATCTTATTTCAATGTTCATGAAATGGTAAAAAATTAGTACACACAATATCGCTTAAAAACTCAAACCATTAAAGTAAAACATGAAATCTCACTGCTAAACATCCCAGTATTACAAATACAATGTCTCTAAATCATGCTAGAATATCATTGTGTTCTAAAGCCAATTTGTAACTAGCTAGTAAAACTGCCCTGAATTACATTGATGGCATTGTAATTACACGTAACACAAGATAATCAGGAGTGAGTCAAACACATAAGGTATTTATAATAAAAAATACACTAAAGTGAGATAAAATTTAAGAAACAATTTATACAAAAACTACACAAAAGAAATGCACAAAAATATACAAAAACGCTCCAGAAACTGCCTAAAAAAACCATACATTGCAGAAAAATACACCAAGCAAAAAATATGAAAATGACCCAAAATACACAAAACCAAATAATACAAAAAATACACAAAATGAATTTTCACTGATGGCATTCTAATTACACGTGGTTTTGTCTCACTTGCAAAGTTAAACTTAGTGATTTTTGTTTTATCAGACCAAAACTTCAACACTGTAAAAGTAGGTTTACCACAAATATTTTGTGAAAAGTTATTTTGAAACGCTTTGAACATGAGCTGGATTTGCGCGCCATTTTAACAAAGACAGGCTTCAGAAGGACGGAGACGCTCTATTTTACATATGTATTTATAACTGTTTAGCATCAATATGATACAGGTCAATAATTTTATAATAATTTCACTGCATGACAATTCATTAAATGGTTATCATTGGACAAAGTTGAATGAATTACAAAACCCTGACGTTACATTAAGCAATACATGGTTTATTCCCGTTATACATGTTTGGAAAAGTTTTTGTTTTATTACATCTATACAGTTTTGTTTTTGTAAAAAAGGACACAAGCAAAGCTAGTTGAAACTCTTGTAAATGTATAAGTGATATAAACTTATTAGATGTGTGAGTAAGGCTCAGTTTAAACTGCAGATGAAAAAAAAAAAGAGCTCAGGATTAGCTCAGTAACAGGACCCCCACCCCTACCCCTGAGCCAGCCAATCACAGACAGATACCAGCACAGCTAAATCTGCATAGACTTTGTATAAAAGCAGTAGATGTGAAGGCGTAGTTTCACATTCGTCAGTTGAGAACAACTGAGGAACAACCATGCCTGAACCTGCGAAGTCAGCGCCTAAGAAGGGCTCCAAGAAAGCAGTGAGTAAGACCGCTGCCGGTAAGGGAGGAAAGAAGAGGAGAAAGACCAGGAAGGAGAGTTACGCCATCTACGTGTACAAGGTGCTGAAACAGGTCCATCCTGACACCGGCATCTCCTCCAAGGCCATGAGCATCATGAACTCCTTTGTCAACGACATCTTTGAACGCATCGGAGGAGAAGCTTCTCGTCTGGCTCACTACAACAAACGCTCCACCATCACCTCCAGGGAGATCCAGACTGCTGTGCGTCTGCTGCTGCCTGGAGAGCTGGCCAAGCACGCTGTGTCTGAGGGCACCAAGGCTGTGACCAAGTACACCAGCTCCAAGTAAACCTGGAAAATCTTTAAACAACACAAAGGCTCTTTTAAGAGCCACCCACTAGTACTACAGAGCATTACTATCTATTTAAATAATGAAAAATGTATTAATATATTGCTGTATTAATTTATACTTGTAAAATAAGCATGTCCACTACTTAATTGATCTTAACAATTTAATTGAGCCCAGGAGGATATTGTATTTAACAAATGCTCTACAAATATTTCAAGAGAACAAAACGTAAGCATTGAAAAAAAAAATAAAAATAAAATACTCTTACTGCTGAGGTTTAATGTTTGTAAAATTGCTCATTGGTTATACACGCAAGTAATTGCTTTTATTACAATTTTACAACGCGCTGCCGAACACCCAGGTTACGCTACTGCCCAGGAAGACCAAGAAAGCTGTTAAGGCCAAGTAAAGATCTAACATTAACACAACAAATGCTAATGAGCACGACTTTCTTAATACAAGTTCACATGAAACACGATAGTTATCTGCTGAAATTATTAATGGTTAATCTACCGTCTCACACAAAAAAGCCAATGTATTTAACTGAGTACTGCAGTCTTCTGAAAACGACTTCATGTGATGAGTAGTAAGTGGTTTTCTGTTTCTTAAAACATACTTCAATCCAATAAACTGCACACACTGAGGCATTGTTGATCAATGAGCCGCTGGATTACTGCTGCACTCTAAAGGAGGAGCTATAATACCCAGAGTTAACCTTCAGTCCGTTTATCACAAAAAAAAAAAAGAACAAAACAGTTTGCATTCTCTCAAAATCTCTCCAAAGGTTCTATTTTTGGTTCCTGCATTAATTAACAAATTATACAAAACATTACTCTTTAGAGCAATATTTATTTTTCTTTTCTTTTTATATTTAAGAATAAAATCCTTTCAAAGGGGCCTCGTAAAACAACAACCCAGAAATGTTTTTTGTTCCTAAATATTTAATGGGAAATGCCTTAACTCTTGGTTTATTACTTGATGTGATCAATAGTAAAAGAATGAAATCCGTTAAACTCTTAGTTTCCCGCTCAGTCTGAGATAAAGTTTGAACAGACTTCTGTCCAATCAGCTGCGCACACTGAGGACCAATCAGCAGCCGGAACGTCACAGCCACGCGCCGCTTCACAGCCTGCCGCAGTGTTGAAAAACAGCTTCGGCTCCGCTGAAACTCATTCATTTCTCTTCAGTCAGCGAGAAGAAACACTGAACAATGGCTAGAACCAAGCAGACCGCCCGTAAGTCTACCGGAGGTAAAGCTCCCAGGAAGCAGCTGGCCACCAAGGCTGCCCGTAAAAGCGCCCCGGCCACCGGCGGAGTGAAGAAGCCTCACCGCTACAGGCCCGGTACCGTGGCTCTGAGAGAGATCCGTCGCTACCAGAAGTCCACCGAGCTGCTGATCCGCAAGCTGCCCTTCCAGCGCCTCGTCCGAGAGATCGCTCAGGACTTCAAGACCGACCTGCGCTTCCAGAGCTCCGCCGTCATGGCTCTGCAGGAGGCCAGCGAGGCTTACCTGGTGGGTCTGTTCGAGGACACCAACCTGTGCGCCATCCACGCTAAGAGGGTCACCATCATGCCCAAAGACATCCAGCTGGCCCGCCGCATCCGTGGAGAAAGAGCTTAAACATCTAACAACAACAATACACAACAACAACGGCTCTTTTAAGAGCCACACACATCAAACTAAAGAGCTGCATCACCTCAGTAATATTATGCTACATTTAATTAATTATTTAATAATTATTAAAACATGCAATTACTTCAGTAGTTTTTAATATAGACTTAATGCAAGACCCTCTTGGAAAAACTAATATTCTAAAGTATTGAGAAACTTCTAGTAATGACATTTTACAATGTCTACATTTTCTTTTATCCATTTGTTTCAGGTTAATCATACATGTAATGTAGTGTATTCTTGAATGTGTTTATTTAAAAATTGAATATCCATTAAAATGTATAACAATGTAAATTCATTCATTGTCACCCCAGTGTTTGGGGATTTAAACGTCTTGTCTAAAAGGAAAAAAAAACTTTTTTAAATTTTTTGCCTTACTACAGCTTGTTTTAAATTTTTGTCATTTTTCATGCCTTAATGCATTTCCCTCCCCAGTTCAAGTATGATCATATTTCCTTCACTCGTAAGTTTAGCTATTGTTCTTCCTCTATTATGTCAAACTATTGCAATCACTTATTTGCTTTTCTCAACTGTCCCTCCTGCCACACACACAAATTGTAAACGTCATTTGACATGTGACCTGTCGGTGTGCTGTTGTCTTTGTCTTGTATGTTGCAAAATAAACATGTTTGTTGTGATGATCACAGACATACAATAGTTCACAAATATTGGCATTCAGTTTGATTTTGTAAATATAAACCAAGCCCCAGAAATAAACCAATTCACTATTTTATGTAGTAGCATGTATTTTGTTATTGTACACTTTCATTTGCATCTTTCTTCCAAATGATTATAATTTATTATATTTTTCTAATTACCCCACGGGGATAAATAAAGTTTTTTCTGGGTCTGATTGATAGTTGAACTGTTGCTACTTTTGATTGCTCCTTTCTATTTAAGGTGATGTATTTCTGCAGCCCCACAGACTGACCTCAACCCTCAGATTCACCAGCTATTGCCTACTATTTTGCAATATAAATATATAAACTAAACTAAATTAATATATGAACTAAACATTCATAATTTCACACTGACTGTCGGGTGAAGTGACAGTAAAATCACACAAAAGCACAAGGAACTCACGTAAACTACACAAAGAGGTTTGGGATTGTTTAAACGTGTCATTGATATTGTAATATATAATTTATTATAGTATGAGAAATATTGACAAAATGTTTACAATACATGTCTATGTATGTATGCATATTTTACATATTTATTCTGCATCTTGTCTTTAAAAATGATTTTATTGAACCAATCTGTAAACTACTGGCAATAAGCTTACATAAAATACACAAAATAATATCAAAATTACACAAACTCCTTGTGTTATCTTGTATTAATGCTTAGGTTGGTCATTATTAATAATATTTAATGTGGCCCTTGGATGAGATTATCAACCATTTCTGGTTTATACATTACTACAATCCATTCACACAGTAGACTTTCACCTCCATCACTGTGTTTGCTGCTCCCAACAAACCTTCAATTCATAGCACAAATATAGTAAACATGATGATTTAGTCACTTATAATGGCTGAACTAACATGTTGTTGAGTTGGAAATCATATTTTCAAGAAGCTTTGTTGCGTCTTGAAGTATTTTAAAAGGTAAAAAGGAGAAAAAGTCGTGGATCACCGAGGTGACTTGCTGAGATTCGGAGGTCTCAGTAAAAAAAGCAGAAAGTATCAAAGCTGGAGATGAAGTGAATATGAGGACAAACGTGTCTGCTAGGAGCTCCTTTTTTTATTAGTCAGTAACTTTGCTTAAATTCTCTTTTTGAGCCGTTTTTCTACTAAGGAGAAAACACAAGTAGAGCCGCTCTGCTGCCGAGGTTGAGTCTCTACGGTTCTCATGGTGGGTTTAAGTCCAGCCTCCTGCTCACACTTCCCACTATCCTCGTCCCGCTGTGTTTATCTCGTTCAAACGGACAAAGAGAACTTTAACAATGGCTGAAGTCGCTCCCGCCGCTCCACCAAAGCCCGCGAAGAAGAAAGCAGCCAAACCGGTGAAGTCCGGTCCAGCAGTCAGTGAGTTAATCCTGGACGCTGTGGCTACTTCCAATGAGAAGAAAGGAGTTTCTCTGGCTGCTCTGAAGAAAGCTCTCGCTGCTGGAGGATACGACGTGGAGAAGAAGAACGTCTACATAAAGACGGGCATTAAAAGCCTGGTGGCCAAAGGTGCTTTGGTTCAGACCAAAGGCTCCGGAGCTTCTGGATCCTTTAAACTGGCCAAGAGCACCGATGCCAAAGCTAAGAAGCCCGCTGTGAAGAAATCACCTGCAAAGAAAGCCGCAACTAAGGTGAAGAAACCTGCAGCTAAGAAACCCGCAGCTGCCAAAAAGCCCAAAGCAGCGGCAAAGAAAACTCCAGTCAAGAAGGCGAAGAAACCTGCAGCAGCGGCCAAGAAAGCGGCCGCCAAGAGTCCCAAGAAGAGCCCCAAGAAGGCAGCTAAGAAGCCTGCAGTTAAAAAAGCTCCTGCAGCTAAGAAAGCTCCTGCTAAGAGGGTAGCAAAGCCCAAAGCCAAGAAGGCAGCAGCCAAGAAGAAGTGAGCATCTCTACCACATCTCTATCACCAACAAAGGCTCTTTTAAGAGCCACCACTTTGTTTATTAAGAGCTCAGTTTCCTCATCAATTTTATTTTTATTTATAAAAAAAATCCATATCACAAAGTGTTTAAAACTACACTGGGTAATATACTTTATAGCTAAAGAAAAGAGTCGTCACTGAGATATTGGTGCAAAAACAAACAACAAAAGTTTACAATAATAGAATTGTGGAAGATAATCACTTTAAAATGTTAACATTCACAGGCTTTATTTGTTAAATTTTAAAATTAACTATGTTCACCTTTTTGCATAAATTTCACAAACATTTAACCTTTGAATTTATCACTGTTGTCTTGAAAAGCCTTACTAAGTTGGAACTTGTCAGTGTATCTTGTTTTTGTGAGTTCAGATTATAAATGTTTAGTAGTAAAAAAAAAAAAAAAAGACGATACATGTGCAGAAATGGGTGGGAAAAGAAAACGATAAAAAAAATAATTGTTCACACATTAGCGAGGCACGATATTATCTACGCATTATCAGTAACGGCTGATTAGCCTATCTACTGATACTAATGTTGGTATCTTTCTAAAGGCAGTCATACACTGGCCGATTTTTACTCCTGTGTCTATTTTTGGGAGTTGCGAGTCTCAGCTAAATCGTGTGTCGTGCATCGTGTAATACACATGGGGTCACGAGTCTGTCCAGCCAGCTCCTGGTCCATCACATCCCCGTCTTTTCTTTTTTAAGCTCTTTTTGCTGAGATTTGCGAGTGTCTCTCCACTTCCGGGGTTTTCTTCTTCGTCTATTTTAATTGTGACGCTTCGTAGTTCTTCTTCTACTAATTTGTATATATATAATATGTATTTTCAAAGTGCTGTCTCAAATATCAGTATATATTGGATTTTTATTTTTATTTTTTGGAAAAAACTGCCCTGTCAAGACCATATATGTATATAAATATAAATAAATACATATTTAGAAAAATAGTAAGTCAGGTGATGAGGGTGAGGTAGTTTACCTCACGCCAGTGGTTCCCAACCAGGGGTATGTGTACCCCTTGGTAGGGGGTACTTGGAAACATTAATGAATCTATTTCCAACATGTTGAGTCATTTTTAAGCCTATTTCAGACACTGTACATGTTTATCCAACAGTTTTTCCACCCGTTGTCAATAAACTGCATTAATGAAATAAACAATATTGTGGCCTTAACATCCTATTCAATTGTTACTAACATGTTATGCACATTACTAAAAACTGAGGTAAATATATTCTCTGATATTCAATAATTGTTATGCACAAAATTGACATTTAGTGTGCGTTAAGCGTACAAGTTGACAATTTTTTTTAGGTGCAGCATGTTGGTAAATGGTTGTTGATGGGCTACTGGGCTACGTTAATGGTTTTGTGGAGTACTGGGTTTTGTTTTTTAGATAAAGATAACCGTCATTAGTCCCACAAAGGGAACATTTAGTGTTTCAGCAGCAGATTAATAAAACAGCGTCATGAAAAATGGAAGATATGAAGACACATGGGCCTGTACACATTACAGAGAGAAAGAGGGAAGACATTGGTGCAATAACAGAATATATACACATATAAACATATGTACTTCTGTTTAGATGCCAGTTATGGAATAGATGTTGTAATAGTACTGAAAGAAGTCTTTTTTTTTTTTTTGATAATTTGAAGTGTGCATATAGTGGCCAGAAGATGACAGTCAAGAGCTGTTGATGAGCTCTTAGAGGACGAAAAGACCCTCCTCCTGTCTACAACCACGTCCTCAGAGCAGACGTAAGAATCGCTGTAGGACAAACATAGACACATTCGTCTAGAATCATCTTTACAGCAACAATGAGCGGTCGTGGTAAAGGAGGAAAAGGACTCGGTAAAGGAGGCGCTAAGCGTCACCGTAAAGTCCTCCGTGACAACATCCAGGGAATCACCAAACCTGCGATCCGCCGTCTGGCTCGTCGCGGTGGAGTGAAGCGTATCTCCGGTCTGATCTACGAGGAGACCCGCGGTGTGTTGAAGGTGTTCCTGGAGAACGTGATCCGTGATGCTGTGACCTACACTGAGCATGCAAAGAGGAAGACTGTGACCGCCATGGATGTGGTTTATGCTCTGAAGAGACAGGGACGTACTCTGTACGGATTTGGAGGATAAACTAACATTATTATTAACAACAAACAACGGTCCTTTTAAGGACCACCCACATCTACATAAGAGCAATAATTCTATATATGGATTTATATTAAATGTCTCAATTTATTGATGAAACTGAATAAATATGTATACACAATGTCATTAATAAACTACTATTACTATTATCTCAAGATCCTAAATTATTTTAATAGTTACTAGTGTTAACTCTATTTATTTAAAAAGGCTTCCGACACATTTTCGCCATTATAGCGAATAAACTTCTGTCCTGAATGAACGTCGATGACGTTCCAATTACACATGGTTTGGTGTCACCTATAAAGTTAGTTTCATCTATTTTTTTTGTTGATTATATTTAAGTCTCAACACTTTAAAGAGCAGATCTATCACAAATATCCTGTGAAAAGTGATTCTGAAAGACTGAAATTAGGATCACATGTTTAGTTCCTCGTTTTATTCCTGTTTCTCTTTTTTTTTGTGATTCTTTGTTCTCGCTTTGAGCACGCGCTAGTCTGCGCGCCATTTTGAACAAATACAGGCTTCAGTTGAAGGAAGTGGACACACACACACATATATATATATATTAGCTATTTACCTTCAATATGATACAGTTAAATGGGCGGTTAAACATGTTTATGCAGTTTTGTTTTTGTATAAAATAATTCAAGCAGACTTTCACAAATAATGCAAAAAGAAGAAAAGCATAAAATTATGAAGAGAATAAAATACTGTAAATTTATAATAAAAAAAAAAGTAAAAAAAAAAAAAGGGGTCAGTGAGGGTTGATTCAGTAACAGTCACACTGCACCATTTCTGAGCCAGCCAATCACAGACAGACACCAGCCCAACATAATCTGCAAAGACTTTGTATAAAGGCAGTAGATGTGAAGGGGTAGTTTTACATTCGTCAGTTGGGAACAACCGAGGAACAACTATGCCTGAACCCGCCAAGTCAGCGCCCAAGAAGGGCTCCAAGAAAGCAGTGAGTAAGACCGCTGCCGGTAAGGGAGGAAAGAAGAGGAGAAAGACCAGGAAGGAGAGTTACGCCATCTACGTGTACAAGGTGCTGAAACAGGTCCATCCCGACACCGGTATCTCTTCCAAGGCTATGAGCATCATGAACTCCTTTGTCAACGACATCTTTGAACGCATCGGAGGTGAAGCTTCTCGTCTGGCTCACTACAACAAACGCTCCACCATCACCTCCAGGGAGATCCAGACTGCTGTGCGTCTGCTGCTGCCCGGAGAACTGGCCAAGCACGCTGTGTCTGAGGGCACCAAGGCTGTGACCAAGTACACCAGCTCGAAGTAAACCTGGATCACCTCTAAACAACACAACGGCTCTTTTAAGAGCCACCCACGACTACTACAGAGCATTACTGTCAGATCTAAAACAAATTTACTACTTTCCAAAAGTCCATTTACACTAGAAAGCAACATAAAACTGCATAGTTGTGAAACGACTGATTTATTAACTTTTTCTTTCCATTTCTTTTTAAGCAATTGTTTGCCATCAGGGTTTCCTTTCCTTGTACAAAGCTTTGTTTTCATTTCTTTCTTGTCCCTGCTCAAAACTAAAAAATGCAATGCATATAATCAGTCTCCACATTTTGTACTTTTATAAACATGTTTCTTGAAACTACATTTTACTAGTTTCAGTTGTGTATATTAAACTGCCATTTAGTGTCCACTGCACTTGTTTGTTACTACTATACAAGTGCTTATGTAAAAGTGTGAATAAAGAATCAAACAAGGCCCATTTCTATAAATGTTTATCAAGATAGAGTAGATTTTTTTGTAAACCTCCATGGTTCCGAGCAGGGTTATTTTAATTTCAACTCAACTGTTGTGTCTCATTAGAAAATGCATATACATAGATTAAAAAAAAAAAGTTAATATTTGTTTACTGTAATAAAATTGCATTTGTGCATTAGACATTTTTTGAGTCAGGATTTTGTCCCGTCATCAGTTTGTGTATATTACTCTGGGCTGTTAATGTAATGGCTAGAAGTAGAACAGTTTATGTTTGTGTACTTATCTTCATAAAACTAGGATAAAGTGTCTGAGCCAAACAACGACCATTTTTTTTTAATTTAAGTGTTTATCAAAGAGGAGTGGATATGTTTCTTATGTTCAATCTAGTTTTAATAAGTACTTAATGTTGTGTTGTTTCTCTTCTAAAGAGATCCAGGCATTATAAATAAAATGGATAAATACTGATATTATTATTGTTTTTTTTTTACAAATGGCCGATTTTTTTATTGAAAGCTCGGGAATCCTAATCTGGACTACTTAGACATTGTAACATCAACACAAATAAAAACTATACAATTTTATGGGGAATAAAAGAGTCACTACTGAACCTGAGGTGGCCACACCCCCTGTGTGTGCTCCTCTGCCTCTGATTGGTGTGTTTCAGTCCTTCGCGCGTTTTTGTGCTTATAACGCAGCAGCTCGGAGACAGAAATCACAGTTTCTTCCTGAAGTCTAGAAGATAAACTAATTCACAATGAGCGGCAGAGGGAAGACCGGAGGTAAAGCCAGAGCAAAGGCAAAGACCCGTTCATCCAGGGCTGGACTTCAGTTCCCAGTGGGTCGTGTCCACAGACTGCTCCGTAAAGGCAACTATGCTCAGCGTGTCGGTGCCGGTGCTCCCGTCTATCTGGCGGCCGTGCTGGAGTATCTGACCGCTGAGATCCTGGAGCTGGCTGGAAACGCTGCCCGCGACAACAAGAAGACCCGTATCATCCCCCGTCACCTGCAGCTGGCTGTCCGCAACGACGAGGAGCTCAACAAGCTGCTGGGTGGAGTGACCATCGCTCAGGGTGGTGTGCTGCCTAACATCCAGGCTGTGCTGCTGCCCAAGAAGACTGAGAAAGCTGCCAAGGCCAAGTAAAGATCCATCACTTAATAAAACAACACAACGGCTCTTTTAAGAGCCACACACATCAACCCAAAGAGCTTTCTCAATCTATTTTATTTTTTTTTCACCTTTTCTGTAACTTATACAATAGCCACAGGAAACTTATTATCTTTACATACTGCATGTAACTATGCTGTTGTAATAAAGTATAGTTAATTAGTATTTTAAAAAAAACAAGTAATGTAACATTTCTACAGTTAACAATTACTGAATAAAGTGTTATTCTGAAATGACCAAACAACAATCAAATGCATCACATCATGACCACATAAAAACCTAATGGGCTGCACCAAAAAGCATTGAATGATTATTTTCTTAGTTTTAGAGTTCACATGAACGTAGTTATACATAACAGCTAAGAACTTGTTTTATTTTTTCAAAAATAATTGTACAATTTGCGAATTCTTTTAATTTATACAGATGCTTTTGTGGTAAATTACCAATTGTACACAATTTGGGAATTCTTTTTAAGTTTCTACATTTGATGTTTACTGTATGCAAGGGAACCGTTGCAAAATTTATTACCAAAAAGAACCATAGAGAGTGAAGGAAACTTTGAGTAAATTTTAGTTGAGCTACTTTTTACTTGTACTTGAGTACAATTTTAAACAAGTAACTGTTCTACTTGCATGTGATCTAAAAATCACAAAATGACAAAAACAAAAAAACGTGTACAAAAAGACGGCAAAATGCACACATTCACATCAAAACACTACAAATATACAAAATAACAGAATAATAAACAAAATAACAAGAACCCTAAAAAAACAAGTGTGTGTAAGACAGAAAAATGCACAAAATCACAAAAAAAAATTAACGACAATAATGATGCAGATATGACATCCAATGACACTCAAAGCAAATACATTAAAATACACTCAAAATTAGAGAAACATTTACAAAAAATACAACAAAAGTGTAAAAGACAAAATTAAATACAGATTAAACTACACACACACAACACACACTGAACTAAAGAGTTATCTCATCCTACCAGACTTATGAATAATGTAGGTATATTAACCAAAAAAAGGCATAGACAGCAGGTGATGACTTCATTTAGTTTAGTTTAATTAAAGTTTTAGAGCATCAAGTACACCAGCTCCAAGTGAACCTGGAACACTTCTAAACAACAACAACTACAGAGCATTACTATCTATACAAACAATTTTCTTTTCAAATATTTAAATTGCAGAAGCAACAACCTGGCTTTGTAATCTATGTTATCAGTTATAATAAGAAATATAAATGCATCCCTCCTTCATGATTGTTAAATATAATTAGTGGAATAATTGAATTTTATTTATTCATTTTTTGCAACAGTATTTTCCACATAATAAGGACTATGCAGTAGTTTCTAATATTACAAGTTCTATTCACTGCAATCAAGACTTGTATACAGAAATGCTTTACATGTTTTGTCAATTCTCTAAATCAGTGTTTCTCAAATGAAGGTACGTGCACCCCTAGGAGTACGCGATTGCACTACAGGGGGTTCTTGAGAGAGTGTGTGGAGAATTAAAAGTTACCGGGAGTGATAAACTATAGAAATTAATCTATTTGGGTGCACCTAAATCAGCGTTTTTCAACCTTGGGTTTGGGGCACCATGTGGGGTCACCTGATATTTAGAAAACAGTTATAAATAGATTTTTGAATTTATTATTATTATTTTAATTAAAACAACACAGTCTTGTATTTATGGAAGAGGATTAGGGCCACTGTGGTCTGGAACAGGTCTGGGAAAAAAACAGGCAAAAAATTGTGATTTTTTTTTTTTTTCCTTCACTACTGTATGTACTGGCTCTGTTTTTTTTTTATTAATTAAAAAGTATTTCAGTGGCTGTCCCCCCCCAGTGGCCCTAATCCTCTTCCGTACTTTATTTCTATACTTTCACTTTGTGAAATATAATCTGTAGTTCAACTAAATGAGAGCAGGAAAGCTTAACATACTATTTAAACTTAAGTGTTGGTTGGCCTTTATTAAAAACAAAATGTGAATACTTTTGCTAAAAAATGATGTTTATTTGTTTGTCTGTAGTACATTTATAGACAATTCCCATACAAGACAAAGGAATCTAGGAAAGCTCACCTACACTCTCAGTATTCAGGTATTTATTTCACAGTCAACCTGGTTTGAATGATTATTTTGGTTAAAATGTTCAATTACAAGTCACTGTATCATTTTTGATAGAATCATTCTAAATAAACCATTAATAATAGTAATTAATGAATTGAATTGTTACCTGTATAGGGCAGCTGTGGCTACAATAGTAGCTAACCACCACTAAGTGTGGAGTGAAAGAACAATGCCTTAATTCTGTAAAGTGCTTTGAGTGTCTATGATAAAGCGCTAGATAAAATCCAGTGCATTATTATTATTGTTATTTTTAATTTTCACTGTGTACTTACATTTCACTGCTTGATGAACATTGCAAAGGTAGTGGGAAAAAACACTTCATGGTAAGTTTTCCCGCAATTAAAAGTCATGTTATGATCTGACAAACAAATAACTTATTCAAAATAATACATCTATTAATGTTTTTTTTTTTTTTTTTTAAAATAAGATAAAAAAAATAAAAATGAACCTTGTCTGCACATACTATCAAAGGTCAACACTACATTTAATGCAATTTTTTTTTTATGAACGCTATGCATGTTTTATAATTGCAATGAAACAATTACATTTCTTACTAACCATTAGAAAACATGGAGGAAATTGCATAATCATGAGGAACAATTCTTTAAAAATATGAAAAAATTAAATCCATGATTCAGACCAAAAACAACACTTCCTTTTTTGGCTTGCTTTGCCATGTAAGCTGTTGTACCTTACACCACAATGGGGACTTTCCTGCTGAAACGTCCACCATTGCACCATCACTACCAACAGGATGTGAACGTGCATCGACTATTGTCGAGCAGCCAATAGCAAAACACTAAACTGCTCGGAGAACATTTTGTTTATAAAAATATCTCTGATCCCATCTCGGAGCTTATTTTCTACCTCCAGTGTTTTCTCATAACAGTTTGAATTACAATGTGCTTAAAGGTTATTGTGGATTTTTTGACAAAATGACACCAAAAACAACCTACATACTGCAGCTTTAATGCAGGCTATGCCTTTGTATGCATGTTTGTGTGTATTCTCATGTTTTAATGACTTGGAAGTTTCATAAATTCTAATATTTGCTTTTTAAATCAAATTTTTTGTATACATTTTCTTTTTGCACAGGGGCCTCATAATAATGACGATAATAATGGGGAAAGAAATAGTAAACAGCACACCCTGGTGGTCATAGGACTCACTGTACCCTCTGAACATTTTTTTTCTTTTCCCCCCTCTGAACAGTTACAGGTGTGTCCTCGGAGCTGCAGGCGGACTTCGAGGACCTCAGAGCGGACATACATTCAGCAGACAGCGGGGCTTAAGGCCCGGGGTAAGTGAGGCAGAGCCCGTAGAGCTGACACGCACTGACCGGTGAACAGACTGTTGACTGTTAGCTTGCTAATGCTAAGAGCTAGTCCGACTTTACTAGCAGTTTAAACAACAACAAATACCAAACTAGCCCGAAGTACCGTAACTTAGCTCACAGACACGGACTGCGGTAACTTGTTTGACTAAACTGGCACTACATAGTGTAAATCACGGTCACTATTTATAGCTGTTTACTAGTTTATCCCTAGTGCTAGTTTCAGTTCTTAAACACGCACACGGCCTGGTTGTGGAAACGGTGTTATGGTTCGACTAGTGGTTGTGCTATCCTGTGACCAGTTTTTGACACACAGAGCTCATTTAACAGTGACTGTTAATGGTTCCAGTGGTGATTGTGTTATCTTGTAGATGATTTCTGACAGTTTGAGCAGTTGGTGTTACAGTTCGAGTTGTGTTCATGTTATTTTATGAATGCAAAGTGTGTCATGTGTACATACATAATTAAATAAAAAAATAAATAAATAAAGTGACTAATTAAATAAACATCAGCAGTCACCATTTATTAAGATTACCAGTTGAAGTAATACATTTTCACCATTTACCGTCTATAGCTTTGCCCATCTTGCCGTTGCCATGACGACCCGTATGTTTGACCGCCTGAAGCGTTCACTGTTCAGAGAAAAGGAAGTGATGCCAGAGCTCGAGAGGGTGGCACAGGGCGAGGTCAGCCTGGAGGCAGAGCTTGAGGAGGAGGAGGAGCCAATCAGCGAGAGGCTGAGTGGGACGCTCCGCCTGCAACACGCAGAAGGCGGAGCCTCAGGAGAAAGCCCAGAATCAGACCCTGATTCAGACTATACAGAGTCAGAGTGGACGGACAGCACAGGTAACACACACACACACACACACACACACACACACACACACACACACACACACACACACACACACACACACACACACACACACACACACACACACACAATTCCTGTTAAAATGTAGGGCACATTTCCTTCAACAGTGCTTTAGTCCTGTACAGTGACGTGCCGTAAGGGGGTAGGCAGTGCCTACCCAAGGGTGAATTGATATTTTGATTATTTGTTTTAATTGTAATATAATTATAAATTATTTATTTTTCCATTTCCAATAGCCTACAGTACCTATAAGTTTGAAAGTGTCCACATTTTGTGCGTTTCATAGCCCAAATTACTTAACAGCGCTATTTCCTGGAACGACTGCCATCTCACTGCGTTGTAAGGCAGGAGGAGGCCACGCCCCCTCCCAAAAGCACACGGCTCCTCTGCCTCTGTTCCCATAACGTGTTTTTACGTGTTTGTGCATGTGCAGTCAGTTCCCCAAGATGACAACCATAATGGCGCTATGCTAAATGCTATACGTACGTTCACAGTGCATTAGTGAATTGATCCCACGTGACTGCTGCTGCTACGTTCTTTCTCACTCTAGCGAGTGGGCGGGATAACACTACAGGCAGGATGACAGCGCTAGAGACGATAAAGAAACTTTTTTTTTTGAGGAAAAACAACAGCTTTTAAAAGATGGGAGACAAACACCTGAGTTACCAGACGTTCAGCAAAGGAAAGGTCAGAAAATCGTTTCATACTTTTCACAGTGAATGGTACAAAAGGAAGGATTGACTTTGTGGATGCTCCTCACTGAGGCTGTTCTGAGTTGTTGTTTTCATTTTCTCCGTGTTTCCAACACAAACAACAGATGTGCTGTCGTGTCATGAGATATATCTTGTTGGGAGAGTATGGAGGTTATATTAAATAATTGTTCATGTTTCTTTAATGGTGTTTACGACTTTGATTTTGTTAGATGGCTAAATGCTTGTTCATGTGGATCTTGTTGGGGTTTTTTTTTCTTATTATGAATTTTATATTTTGATAAGCACACTGAGATGACTTTGTTGTAAATTGCTTTATACAAATAAAGTTCATTTGAATTGAATTAACACTTGCCAGCAGAAACAGAAATTGTCATTGGTGGTCTCGATTTGCAACGTGCCTACCCAACCCTAGTGGTCACGGCACGTCACTGGTCTTGTATTAATAATTATAAATCACTCAATACCTTTGACACTGATGCATTGTGTTTGAGGAGAATCTCATTCTCATTCTATTTCCCCAGCTCTGATACACATACTGTATATAGACAAACCTCTCCTTCCTGTGCAGACCTCAGTCCAGTGGGCACGTCTCCATCTGGCTCCGCCTCCTCGCTGTTGAATGACAGCTGGAGAAGCCCCGCCCCTTCCTCAGCCAACCAGACATTTGAGGTCACAGACGCCAGCATTGTCCACGACGGCTCCTCTAAGTTTGTGGTGAGGGCTCGAATTCTTCTCTCTCTCATATGCACACACACACACACACACACACACACAGGCCGCTGTAAGCTCCTGCTCTAATGGTCACAGCTGTACACCATCAACGTGCTGCAGTCCGCCACCGACAGATCACCAGCCGTCATCACACGGAGATACTCCGACTTCCGGCATCTCCATCGCACACTGAGGCGTCTCCATGGAAACCAGATGGAGGGAGTCTGCTTCCCAAGTGAGTTACTATGACGACCGCAATGATAATAGTAATCATACTTAAATTTTATATAGCACTTTTTTTGGACTCAAAGCAAATTTTTTTTTTTTTTTTTTTTTTCCCCCCCAATTTTCATTATTATGATAGTAATGGAAATCGTTTTGATGATGTCTCCGCAGGGAAGAGGCTTCACAGAAATTACACAGCTGAAACCATCGCCAAGCGCAGTCGTGCCTTTGAGCAATACCTCTGCCACGTGTGTTCTCTGCCCAGCCTGAAGGAGGCGTTGTGTGTCAGACACTTCTTCTACCTGAGCGACCTGCAGAGCGCCCAGGTGCTCATCAGGTAGAAAATGACCTCAGAAAATCAGCCCAACAAGCTTTTTATTTCCTCAATAACAATAAGTGTGTGTGTGTGTGTGTGTGGTCAGGATTGGTCAATTCTCAGATGCGTTGCCGTTCCTTTTAAATGCTAAGAGTCTGCAGCTGAAGCTGGGATGGGCGTGTTGCTGTGACAACCAGACCTGGCCATCCTCCCATTGGCTATTCACTCTGATTGGGCTGACCTGCTGCTTCCAGGAGGCGGAGTTACCAGAGGAGGCTTGGTCTCACTGTGACCACGCCCTTCAGGGCCTGGTGGCCAACCAAAGGGAAGTCCAGCTCAGGACCGTATCCCACGAGGACAAGCCCCTCCCCGAGGAAGTCAGGCCACACCCCCTGCTGCTGCCGCTGCTGCAGGCCGGTGTACGGCTGGCGTGGCAAACAGGAATGGACAAACGGCAGTGGGAGGAGCTTCTTCATCATTTGGAGGTGGAGCCAGACAATAATCCAACTATGAAAGAGTTCCTGGTCAAACATGAGCTGCTGGAAGAAGATTAGATTTATACTTGTATTTGTATATATGTGTTTTATATATTCTATTATGTAATAATTGAGTTGATTCATAATTGTATTAATTGCAATAAAATGTTTTATAGCCCAGATGTCCATTTGACGCTCATGGTTACCTATTCTTACACAAGGTTCATCTGTTTATTCATTCCATATCTACATTTGTGGACACTTTGTCACATCCAATGTGTATAAAGTTAAGAAGAAGGATTTCATCAAATTGAAAACTAACTGAAATCTGTCACTTCTTCTTTCCTGTAAAAATTAGATTAAAAAACCTTAAAGATGAAACTGTTTTTGTTTTCAATAATTGGGTGTTTAGCACATTCTCAGCCACACTGGCAAACAAAAAGTGGGATTTAGTTTTTATTGACAACTACGGATGTGGATATGATTATTTTGCCACATTTCAGATGAAGAAGATAGAAGAATGCTTCTCATGCAGTGCAGTCAAATGTTGATTATTTACAATGACGACTGTATACAAATGTGTGTATATTTAAAACTTTTTTTTTAATAATATTTTATATTATTGCATTTTATTTTTCTTTATTTACTCTTAATGTTAGAAATCAGACAGTGAGTCACAACAAACGCTGGTGTGCTATTGTTTGATTAAAAACAGTCACAAATCAAACAAAAAAAAAAAAACTTCATTGTCCATAATTTTGTCTTTCCTTTCACAGACTGGAGCAAAAATAATTATATCAATGTTCCCAGTTGGATCTTTTTTTTAATCCATGATAGTTCATATAAATACATTTTGTATTTCAGCTGATCATAACCTCAGGCTGATTAACTCAATAGGTTAGACCAGTGTTTCTCAAATGGGGGTAAGCGGTGGCACTACAGGCGGTACTTGATGTTTATTTCTCGTTAAAAATTCTAATCATAAAAATTATGATGGAAATAATCACTTATTTACAAAATTGGATTCTTTAAAATGTGTGTTAACATTCATTCATTTTATCATTATGCTATATAGTTGTTTTTTTCATTATATTCTGACCAAAAAGGGGATACTTGCATTAAATTAGTTGAGTCTTGAGTAATCACTTTTTTACACTGCTATTTAATCTATTGCTATTTTACATTTGTATGCAATTCTTTTGATGCAAGTCATCAGACAAGGTTTCTTGTATTATTTCATACAGCATGACATTAGACTTTATTTTAAGAAACAGCATACATGCTTAGGAAAAAATAACTATTAATGACATGCATTGTTTCTAATAAAATCATTTTCTTTATTTACAATGTCATGTTCCCAGCTAAGAAGATTTCTGAAAAAGCAATTCATTGTCCTGATCAAAGTAATAGCTCATTTAAACACATTGGGGTCATGTGATAGGCTTAAAAAAAAAACAAAACAAAAAAACCTTTTTTTCACAACAGTTTAAGTCTGTTCATCACATTTGCTCTAGTTTTTAGCTCTTTATATATATATATATATATATATATATATATATATATATATATATGCCTTACCTCCATTTTTTGGACTTTGAAAATGTTTCACCTTTTTTATGCCTTAGAATGCTGAACAGTTGATCTAAAAATGTACACACTGCACCGTAATCTAATTTTAGGACTTAGTTTTTAGTTTCAGTGTTTATATTACGTCTAGTCTCAGCATTTAAAATTATTATTTACAAGGTCACTAACTGCTGTTTTATTCATACACTCTGGCTGCTATATACTATTTAACTATTTAACTTTTACATTTTTAACAATAAAGACTCTCAGGGATGTGTGTGTGAGTAAGTACGCGTGTATGTGCAGTATGAAAGATATGTTTTTAAATCATTTTACATGCCTTAATACATTTCCAACCCAGTCTAAGTGTGTTCATCATATTTGCTCTAGTTTTTATGGTCTTGTGATAAAAAAAAAAAAAAGAAAAAAGAAAAACAGTCCAGTCCTTTTTTTTCTGCAAAAATTAAGTAAATGATGTTTTTCACTGCATTCTCAATTTTTTAAATTTCTGTTTTTCATGGGCTTTATGAGCTGGAACCCCAAGCTAAGTAAAAATAAACAAATACTTGAAATCATTGAATTTGTGGGCCATGAAGCTGTCATAGTTTAATTTTTAGAATGGAATATCAACTTTTCCTTGATGTTATAATTTTTGGAGTACATCCAGATATGAATACACAAGAAACTTGACAAGTGGTTTTCCAGTCACTTTTTGGGTCAAGCATTATTATCATTACAATTACTTATTTGGTGATTAATCAATATCATCGGACTATTGCAGGCCTATTTTATTGAATTTGACACAATAGATCAGACAGTAATGCTCTGTAGTAGTCGTGGGTGGCTCTTAAAAGAGCCGTTGTGTTGATGTTTATAGGTGTTCCAGGTTTACTTGGAGCTGGTGTACTTGGTCACAGCCTTGGTGCCCTCAGACACAGCGTGCTTGGCCAGCTCTCCAGGCAGCAGCAGACGCACAGCAGTCTGGATCTCCCTGGAGGTGATGGTGGAGCGTTTGTTGTAGTAAGCCAGACGAGAAGCTTCACCTCCGATGCGTTCAAAGATGTCGTTGACAAAGGAGTTCATGATGCTCATGGCCTTAGAAGAGATGCCGGTGTCAGGATGGACCTGTTTCAGCACCTTGTACACGTAGATGGCGTAACTCTCCTTCCTGGTCTTTCTCCTCTTCTTTCCTCCCTTACCGGCAGCGGTCTTACTCACTGCTTTCTTGGAACCCTTCTTGGGCGCTGACTTGGCGGGTTCAGGCATGGTTGTTCCTCGGTTGTTCCCAACTGACGAATGTAACACTACCCCTTCACATCTACTGCCTTTATACAAAGTCTATGCAGATTATGTTGGGCTGGTGTCTGTCTGTGATTGGCTGGCTCAGAAATGGGGGTGTGACTGTTACTGAATCAACCCTCACTGACCCCTTTTTTTTTTTTCCTTTTTTTTTTATTATAAATTTACAGTATTTTATTCTCTTCATAATTTTATGCTTTTCTTCTTTTTCATTATTTGTGAAAGTCTGCTTGCATTATTTTAAACAAAAACAAAACTGCATGAATGTAATAAAATAAAAACTTTTTTAAACATGTTTAACCTCCCATTTAATGAATTACCATGCAGTAAAATTCCTTACAAATCGTTGGCCTGTATCATATTGAAGGTAAACACCTAATATATATATATATATGTGTGTGTGTGTGTGTGTATATATATGTGTGTATATATATATATATATATGTGTGTGTGTGTGTGTGTTTCTCCTTCCTTCAGCTGAAGCCTGTATTTGTTCAAAATGGCGCGCAGACTAGCGCGTGCTCAAAGCAAGAACAAAGAATCACAAGAAAAAAAGAGAAACAGGAATAAAACGAGGAACTAAACATGTGATCCTAATTTCAGTCTTTCTGAATCACTTTTCACAGGATATTTGTGATAGATCTGCTCTTTAAAGTGTTGATACTTAAATATAATCAACAAAAAAATATAAATAAAACTATATAAGTGAGACAAAACCATGTGTAATTGGAATACCATCGATGTTCATTCACTATAATGGCTTTTTAAATACATAAAATTGACATTAGTAACTATTAAAATCATTTAGGATTTTGAGATAAAGTAGCTAATGTAGATTTTCTCAAGCATGAGATGTTTACTCTTTGTATCGACTTTTTCACCGTTAGATGCATTTAAATGTAACCAGAATTTATGGGTTGTGTTATTTATGTTTAAGATTAACGCTTTTAGGTGGCCATTATAAAGATCGTCATTTATTGTTGGTAATAATGGTTTATTAATGACTTTGTGTGTACATATTTATTCAGTTTCATCAATATATTAAGACATTTAATTTCTTTGAAACATGGCTATAAATCCATATTTAAGATTTTTGCTCTTATGTAGATGTGGGTGGTCCTTAAAAGGACCGTTGTTTGTTGTTGGTAATAATGTTAGTTTATCCTCCAAATCCGTACAGAGTACGTCCCTGTCTTTTCAGAGCATAAACCACATCCATGGCGGTCACAGTCTTCCTCTTTGCATGCTCAGTGTAGGTCACAGCATCACGGATCACGTTCTCCAGGAACACCTTCAACACACCGCGGGTCTCCTCGTAGATCAGGCCGGAGATACGCTTCACTCCACCGCGACGAGCCAGACGGCGGATCGCAGGTTTGGTGATTCCCTGGATGTTGTCACGGAGGACTTTACGGTGACGCTTAGCGCCTCCTTTACCGAGTCCTTTTCCTCCTTTACCACGACCGCTCATTGTTGCTGTAGAGATGATTCTAGACGAATGTGACTCAGCTATATTAGCAAAGGGACTTAGCTCTGAACTGAGGACGTGATAGTAGACAGGGGGCGGGTCTTTTCATCCTCTGTGGATCTTAACAGATCTTAGTTACCAGCTTATTCCTGCCACTCATGTACTGTAATAAACTTACTGCTGTATTGAAAAGCCGATATATGCTGTTGTAATTGAACATAAAATAGTCATTGTGCATACATCCAATGGGACACATTAAAAGTAGGCTCAATGTGTTAATTCCATGAATTAGGTGAACGGGGTAATATTGTATGTATCTCATATTATGGTGGAAAAAAAGGATGGATCTATACACAATTAGTCTTACATGTGGTCTTTTTTTTTACTATTATTAATACAATATATTTTGATATTAAACAAAATATACTTACAAAGACATGTTTATTTGTTTTAATATACCAATTTAAACGTTTTAAGAGATCATGCTAATACAGGATAAAGCTGCTCTTTAGTTTAAAGTTGGTGGATCAACCAATATATGGATTCCATTTTTATTATTGATCTTCCATTTGACAACAGTAAGCTGCTAATTTATTAGACTTCTATTTTGAGTAATACCACAGCACCATCAATATTGTAGTGAAATTAATATTAGTACGTATCATCTGGGTAGTACAATTTGGAATTTGGAAGAATACATTTTTGGAAATTTAAGAATCAACTACAGTCAATAATATAATCATAATTGTGTGAATGTGGGATGTAAATCTCAAAATGTGCTCAACCATCTACATTCTTGCTGACAGCACCTTATTAATTACAAAGTAGTGATGACTACTTTCAGATCATATTTAAATTCCAAGATGAAAACTGCTCTTTGGTTTCACGCTCACGATTCTATTACAAACTGATTTTCGATTATTGTTTATGGCTTTGATTTTCATTAATCAAAGTAAGATGCTGATATTTAACTTTTGAGTATCACCTCAGCACCATCAATATTGTATAGTATACTTAAAATATCTAAATTAGAAGGAATCATATGGTCTTTATAAACTTAGTATTTTAAAATTAAATCTTTTTTTTTTCTCTCCACCACTAATTAGTGGAAACAAACTAATATGTAATGATCTAGTGCAAAGAGGTAAGTACTAATTTTAACAGGATTTGTATTTTTACACAAATACAATAAGACTTCCCAAACCTGCAAATAATTCCCAATGCAGTTTTACAGATATTAATTCGTGTGATGTCAATTAAAATTCAGTTACTGAACTTCTCTTTATGGTGGCACCGATGTTGGATTTCACTACTTTTTTATTTTATTTGTAAACTCGGTCATATTGAACCACAGATTAGGAATCAGCTCTTTGGTTTGATGTGTGTGGCTCTTAAAAGAGCCGTTGTTGTTGTTGTGTATTGTTGTTAGATGTTTAAGCTCTCTCGCCACGGATGCGGCGGGCCAGCTGGATGTCTTTGGGCATAATGGTGACTCTCTTAGCGTGGATGGCGCACAGGTTGGTGTCCTCGAACAGACCCACCAGGTAAGCCTCGCTGGCCTCCTGCAGAGCCATGACGGCGGAGCTCTGGAAGCGCAGGTCGGTCTTGAAGTCCTGAGCGATCTCTCGGACGAGGCGCTGGAAAGGCAGCTTGCGGATCAGCAGCTCGGTGGACTTCTGGTAGCGACGGATCTCTCTCAGAGCCACGGTACCGGGCCTGTAGCGGTGAGGTTTCTTCACTCCGCCGGTGGCCGGGGCGCTTTTGCGGGCAGCCTTGGTGGCGAGCTGCTTCCTGGGAGCTTTACCTCCGGTGGACTTACGGGCGGTCTGCTTGGTTCTAGCCATTGTTCAGTGTTTCTACTCAGAGACAGAAATGAATAGGTTACATGGAAGCCGAAGCTGCTTTTAAACTCTGGGAGAGCCAGGGGAAGCGGCGCGTGGCTGTGACGTTACGGCTGCTGATTGGTCCATAGTGTGCGCAACTGATTGGACAGAAGTCTTTTCATTGTTTATCTCTGAATGAGCGGGAAACCAAACAAAGCAAAGATTTAACTACGATTTAAGGCATTTCCCTAAACATTTCCCGTCATATATTTAGATATAATAATTTCTGGGTTGTTTTATGAGACCCATTGTGCGCATTTTATTCTTAAATATACAAATAAAACGGATAACAAATTAATACTTTTCTGTTTTGAAGAAAACTGGTTTAATAAAAACTTCTAGTTCTAGTTAGTTCTTAAACTTTATTAGTGGTAAACTGACTAGCGAAAAAATATACCAGCCCCAGGTTTAACCTTCAAAGTACTTTGTTTACTAGATTTGTAGATGTTTTGGGGCAAACTGCTCTGCCCAAGAAAGCAAGCACAAAAAGTGTTGGAATGACCTGTCTGAGGATCTGAACTATCTAATGTAATGCTATTTAACAATATAAAGTTTTTTAATATGAGGCTGTCTTACACAAGATGATAATTCTCTAAAATACTGTGATATTTAAATGTACGAATCATACAAACATCACCACATGGTATATTTTAATATATTATATTAGATTATCTAGTATGTTTCTTCAGATAAAGTTTATAGACAACAAAAATGCTTAGAGAAAGAGTTTATTTTTTACAGCGCTGCAGCAATTCATCAGCTCATTGGTTGTAGATGATTCAGTATTGAGCATTTTATTGGAGCCCTGTGTCTGTAACTAAGCAGGAATAATGAACAAATATTTCATTACTTAAAGTAAACCTTTATCCAGGTGATTGAACTTCGTTTTTGTTATTTAGTCAGTTAAATAAATATAAAAGAGTTATTAATTGCACAAGATTAAAACTTATTGTACTTTACAAGTGGCAGTGTGAACGATGTGCTCTTTCAGAGTATATGGGTGGCTCTTAAAAGAGCCGTTGTGTTGTTTTATTAAATGATGGATCTTTACTTGGCCTTGGCAGCTTTCTCAGTCTTCTTGGGCAGCAGCACAGCCTGGATGTTAGGCAGCACACCACCCTGAGCGATGGTCACTCCACCCAGCAGTTTGTTGAGCTCTTCGTCGTTGCGGACAGCCAGTTGCAGGTGACGGGGGATGATACGGGTCTTCTTGTTGTCGCGGGCAGCGTTTCCAGCCAGCTCCAGGATCTCAGCGGTCAGATACTCCAGCACGGCCGCCAGATAGACGGGAGCACCGGCACCGACACGCTGAGCATAGTTGCCTTTACGGAGCAGTCTGTGGACACGACCCACTGGGAACTGAAGACCAGCTCTGGATGAACGGGTCTTTGCCTTTGCTCTGGCCTTACCTCCGGTCTTTCCTCTGCCGCTCATTGTGGATTAGTTTATCTTCTAGACTTCAGGAAGAAATTGTGATTTCTGTCTCCGAGCTGCTGCGTTATAAGCACAAAAACGCGCGAAGGACTGAAACACACCAATCAGAGGCAGAGGAGCACACACAGGGGGTGTGGCCACCTCAGGTTCAGTAGTGACTCTTTTATTCCCCTTAAAATTGTATAGTTTTTATTTGTGTTGATGTTACAATGTTTAGGTGGTCCAGATTAGGATTCCTGGGCTTTAAAAAAAATATAAAAAATCTGTAATTTGTTGAAGTATTTATCTATTTTATTTATAATATATGGATCTCTTCAGAAGAGAAACAACACAACATTTAGTACTCATTTAAACCAGATTAAACATAATAAACATATGAAATTGTCCTTGTTTGACTCGGACACTTTATCCTAACTTTGTGTACTTATATTCAGATCTATAAATATAAAATATCAACAACAAAATTAATTAATTTATGACACCTACAAATGTATGGTCACAATTGATAATCATTGTGTTTTTCTGTAACATCTACAAATACAAGACGTATAACTAGCATTTTATTTCAGTAAACATACATATTAAACACTTTTTGAACTTCACAATTTAGATGCATTTTCTAATCAGACATAACGGTTGAGTTTAAAATAAAATAACCTTGCTTTAAATAATTGTAAAATCTACTCTCCTTTTTGATGAACACATAGAGAAATGGGCCTTGTTTGACTCAAGACACTTCATACTTGAACATAAGCACTTGTTCATTTTTCTTCATGTGTCCTTTAGCTCTTACGGTGTTTCTGAGGATGCAAAAGGAATTGTGTTTAAAGAAGGTCAAAGGCTGACCATTATTAAATGCTTCATGAAACATCAGTACGCTTCATCAATATCTGGCCGGGGTTTAGCTACAGTCTGGGCTGTTTGTGTCAAAGCTACAACTTGGTACATTTGGAAAACATATTATGTCAAAGGTGTTTAATCATAAATACAGTAAGACTAAACAGTAAAGTTCGATTTAGTTGAAAATTAAGTAGTAATGTTAACCTTAGAAGTGCAACTGGTCATATTACTTAGCAAAATTTCTGATGACCGGAAACCTTAATACATTTTTCCAATTAAAGTGTTATTTAATATAAAAAATATTCTTGTATTCATCCCACAACAGGGAAATGTACACATTTATAGTAACTAACAAGCAAACAAAATGGCATGGATATATGCAAGCGTAAATAGATATTTCAATAAACATGTTTATATGTGTAACTAATAAAAGGTACATCAATTAAAAAAAAAAAAAATCTTGTTTCGAGCAGGGCCAAGAAAGTAAACTACTGAAATCGATGTATACTTACAATAATAATGCGTTTGCTGGAAAACGAAAAACACTTCTATAATCCCACTTCCAATTTCCTAAATATCATATTGCTTCCTACTCTGTTTAGACTTCTGAAAAATTTACAATACTAAATCATACAGGAAATCTTATGAATGAAATATTATAATGCCAAATAACAGTATAAAATTCACATATAAAGATAAAACCAATAATCTATGTTGCATGATTAACAAATTTAATAGTTTCCTAATCACTTAGCAAATAATTTGTCTTTGGTTTGCAGTCCAAGTACTGTTGATACTGCTTCAGGAACATATTGTCAAAGTAAAGCAATTATGCAGACATTTATCAATATGAATTGTAGTTTGGACATTAATGCTCTGTAGTAGTAGTGGGTGGCTCTTAAAAGAGCCGTTGTGTTGTTTAAAGATTTTCCAGGTTTACTTGGAGCTGGTGTACTTGGTCACAGCCTTGGTGCCCTCAGACACAGCGTGCTTGGCCAGCTCTCCAGGCAGCAGCAGACGCACAGCAGTCTGGATCTCCCTGGAGGTGATGGTGGAGCGTTTGTTGTAGTGAGCCAGACGAGAAGCTTCACCTCCGATGCGTTCAAAGATGTCGTTAACAAAGGAGTTCATGATGCTCATGGCCTTGGAAGAGATACCGGTGTCGGGATGGACCTGTTTCAGCACCTTGTACACGTAGATGGCGTAACTCTCCTTCCTGGTCTTTCTCCTCTTCTTTCCTCCCTTACCGGCAGCGGTCTTACTCACTGCTTTCTTGGAGCCCTTTTTGGGCGCTGACTTGGCGGGTTCAGGCATGGTTGTTCCTCGGTTGTTCCCAACTGACAAATGTGGAACTTCCTCTTCACATCTACTGCTTTTATACAAACTCTATGCAAATTATGCTGTGCTTGTGTCTGTCTGTGATTGGCTGGCTCAGAGATGGGGGCGGAGGTTGAGGTTTTGCTGCTGAGCTAATCCTGAGCTTTTTTTTTTTATCTGCAGTTTAAACTGAGCCTTACTCACACATCTAATAAGTTTATATCACTTATTCATTTACAAGAGTTTCAACTACCCTTGCTTGTGTCCTTTTTTACAAAAACAAAACTGTATAGATGTAATAAAACAGAAACTTTTCCAAACATGTATAACAGTAATAAACCATGTCTTGCTTAATGTAACATCAGTGTTTCGTAATCCTGGACAGAATTTTGTGTTTTAGTTTATATTTCCATTCTAATTTTCATTCAACTTTGTCCACTAATAACCATTTAATGAATTATCATGCAGTGAAATTATTTTAAAATTATTGGCCTGTATCATATTGATGCTAAACAGTTATAATATAAATACATATGTAAAATAGAGCGTCTCCGTCCTTCTGAAGCCTGTCTTTGTTCAAAATGGCGCGCAAGCTCCAGCGCATGTTCAAAGCGTTTCAAAATAACTTTTCACAAAATATTTGTGGTAAACCTACTTTTACAGTGTTGAAGTTTCGGTGTGATAAAACAAAAATCACTAAGTTTAACTTTGAAAGTGAGACAAAACCACATGTAAATAAAATGGCATCAATGTAAATACATTTTGTGATTTTTTTGTATTGTTTGGTTTTATGTATTTTGAGTCATTTTTACAATATTCTTAAGTGTATTTTTCTGTAATGTATGGGGTGGGGTTAATATTATAAATATCTTGTGTGACTCATTCCTGATTGCTTTGTGTTACTAGAATGCCATCAATATGATTCAGGGCAGTTTACTTCTTACAGCAACAAACTGGTTTTAGAATATTATAAATAAATTCTAGCATGATTTTAAGATAATGTATCTTTAATACTGAGATATTTTTATTCAACAGTGTTATTTTATGTTTTAACTTTAGTGGTCCTTCAACGATACTGTGTGCTCGTTTCTCTTTATCTAACTGACATTGAATTAAGATCTTTATGGTATGTAATTAATTTGCAGGATATAAGCTCTTATGTAGATGTGGGTGGCCCTTAAAAGGACCGTTGTTTGTTGTTGGTAATTATGTTAGTTTATCCTCCAAATCCGTACAGAGTACGTCCCTGTCTCTTCAGAGCATAAACCACATCCATGGCGGTCACAGTCTTCCTCTTTGCATGCTCAGTGTAGGTCACAGCATCACGGATCACGTTCTCCAGGAACACCTTCAACACACCGCGGGTCTCTTCGTAGATCAGACCGGAGATACGCTTCACTCCACCGCGACGAGCCAGACGGCGGATCGCAGGTTTGGTGATTCCCTGGATGTTGTCACGGAGGACTTTACGGTGACGCTTAGCGCCTCCTTTACCGAGTCCTTTTCCTCCTTTACCACGACCGCTCATTGTTATTGTTAAGATTAATCTAAACGAATGTGCCAAGATCGGTCTTACAGCGATCTTTATTTCTGTTCTGAGGACGTGAAAGTAGACAGGAGGCGTGTCTTTTCGTCCCCTGTGGATCTTAACTGAGCATCATCAACAGCTCTTTACTGCCATCTTATGATCATCATATAAACACACTTCAAATTATCCTAAACGAGGCCAATAGACTTGTATTACTACTATTACTACATGTGGGACAAATAACC
Source organism: Gouania willdenowi (assembly GCF_900634775.1). Classification (NCBI taxonomy): domain Eukaryota; kingdom Metazoa; phylum Chordata; class Actinopteri; order Blenniiformes; family Gobiesocidae; genus Gouania; species Gouania willdenowi. The sequence continues at coordinate 3,683,218 of NC_041045.1, forward strand.
ATCATATTTAACTTTAAAGCCCTGCACTCCACATAACTGTTAAAGTAGACCAGCCTATCATCAACACCCACTTACCAACAACATGCCCAAACTATTTAAAAACAAAACAAACAAAAAAAACCCAGACTCTCTTTGATTTATTTTCACTGTTAAAACCTGAAAATCCACTCATTGTCATCATAGCACACATTGACACTATATAACATAAGGTAAACCACTTCACCCACAGTACCTCACTATTTATATTTCTATAAATATGTCTTCACATGGCTGTTTTTTCCACACCATTATAAACAAGCCAATACATGCTGATATTGGAGACAAAGAGATGTGAAATGTGATAATTCCTTTGAGATTCATATAGAATGACCTTTGTTGGATATTAAACACTATTATTCTCAACTTTTAACATTTACTGTTTTTTTGCACCTATATCTCAGTGACATCTGCTTTTAACAGTAGATGCTCCTACATTTATTAAGGTATGAAAGATATGACCCAATGTGAAATTGATTTTGAATTTATTTCGGCAGTCTTCAGAAAAACAATACAGAACAAACAAACACTCAATTGCCTAATTCTTCAGCTGAAAGGGTGTAGGTTAGAACAAAGCTTATGCATACCATATCACAGCAATACAAAACAAGGCTCTATAGATATCACACAATTTTTTTTAAACTTATACTATTTTTGCAATATACATTTAATATATATTCTGCATAAGTTTTATATAAAGAGTTTATACATACACATGAATGTAAATATGTACTTAATATTATAATACTATATCCTATCTATGACACAAATTTCATCAATTAAATGTAGTGAGGCAACATATAAAAGTAAAACAATTACATTGTATTATTTATTACTATGCTAATTAATATATTTTATACTATAATATATTATTTCTGTCCGAGGTTAAATTGTTGCTCTTTATTATTTGTGTATGTCAAAGTAGTTTAAAAAATAAAATGTCATTTATCCTATGATGAGGAAACAGGAGCTCTTAGCAGACAAAGTGGTGGCTCTTAAAAGAGCCTTTGTTGGTGATAGAGATGTGGTAGAAATGTTCACTTCTTCTTGGCTGCTGCCTTCTTGGCTTTGGGCTTTGCTACCCTCTTAGCAGGAGCTTTCTTAGCTGCAGGAGCTTTTTTAACTGCAGGCTTCTTAGCTGCCTTCTTGGGGCTCTTCTTGGGACTCTTGGCGGCCGCTTTCTTGGCCGCTGCTGCAGGTTTCTTCGCCTTCTTGGGTGACTTCTTAACTGGAGTCTTCTTTGCTGCTGCTTTGGGCTTTTTAGCAGCTGCGGGTTTCTTAGCTGCAGGTTTCTTCACCTTGGTTGCGGCTTTCTTTGCAGGTGATTTCTTCACAGCGGGCTTCTTCGCTTTGGCCTCGGTGCTCTTGGCCAGTTTAAAGGATCCAGAAGCTCCGGAGCCTTTGGTCTGAACCAAAGCACCTTTGGCCACCAGGCTTTTGACAGCCGTCCTAACGCGGGCTTTGTTTTTGTCCACGTCGTATCCTCCAGCAGCTAGAGCCTTCTTCAGAGCAGCCAGAGAAACTCCTTTCTTCTCCTTGGAAGCAGCCACAGCATCACAGATGAGTTTGCTGGCGTTGGGACCAGCCTTCTTCGGTTTGGCTGCTTTCTTCTTGGTGGCCTTCACAGGAGCGGCGGGAGCGACTTCAGTCATTGTTAAAGTTCTCTTTGTCCGTTTGTACGCGATAAACACTAAGCGGGACGAAGAGAGTGGGAAGTGTGAGCAGGAGGCTGGACTTAAACCCACCATGAGAACCGTAGAGACTCAACTCAGGCACGAGCGGTCAGCAGAGCGGCTCTACTTGTGTTTTCTCCTTAGTGGAAAAACAGCTCTAAAAGAGAATTTAAGCGAAGTTACTGACTAATAAAAAAATTATCTCATAGCAGACATGTTTGCCTTCATATTCACTTCATCTCCAGCTTTGATTCTCTCTGCTTTTTTAACTGAGACCTCCGAAGCTCAGTGTGTCACCAACGAGATCCACCACTTTCTCTCGTTTTTCCCTTTTAAAATACTTTCACACGCAACAAAGCTTCTTCAAAATGTGTTTTACACATTAACTAAATATTAGTTTAGCGATATTTAGTGTTATCACCCTTCTGTTCACCATGTTTGTGGTATAAAGTGACCATTTGTTGGGGGCAGCAAACACAGATGGAGGTGAATGCTGGACGTGTACAATGGTTGTAACGGACTTCAAACTTAACAATAAACCCTATCCATATCCATCCATCCAAATATCTATAAAAGCAAAGAAGACACATACACACACACCAAACGACAACAAATATATTCAAATGACTCAAAATACACAAAACTATTGTGTGTAAAAACTAAATATTTATACACAAAATGACAACAGAAATGCACAAAACTACACTTAAAAAGATACAAAAATATACATTATGATGTAAAACAAAATAAACAATATTTATACAAAAAGTACACAAAATGACTACAGAAATATACAAAAAGGCTCCAAAAACAGACAAAATGACTCCAAAAAACATACATTACAATAAAATGACACCAAAAAAAATATGACAATGACTCAAAATGTATAAAACTAAATAATTATACAAAAAATACACAAAATGACAACAGAAATGTGTAAAACTACACCAAAAACATGCAGAAATACAGAAAATGACTTCAGAATCACACTATGATGGCAACAAAAAACAATATATTGTTACACAAAAAAATGCACAAAAACACAACAGACAGATACAAAAATTCACATAATGACTCAAAAAAAAACATACATTACAGAAAAATACAAAAACAAACATACGTAAAAATTAGTAAAAGAGAGAGAGAAAAAAAAAAAAAACGACAGACAATCATGCACATGTTTCATAGAATTCAACCAGGGAAATCGCACACGTTATTTTACTTTACACCCACAAATATACCCCTTTATAAGAGTACAGAGTATGTACACCTCTTTGTACGTCCAACCTTCAAACACATACTCATTTGGCCATAATTGACAACTGTACTTAAGCTCCTCCCACTATATGAATACATACTTCTGACGGGCACGAGTAAGGTCTGTGTGCGTGTGTGGAGCGAATATCTCCCCGACGCAGTGTGAGTTCGACCTGAAACTTTGTCAACGACTTCCAAATACCCCGATTGTGTGTATCTTTTATTTTGGAGTAATTTGGTCATTTCAAAATGTTTATTTAAATTTTATTTCACTTCTGGACGGCACGGCAAGTGAAACCTATTCAGCTTTTGACCTCATGGTGTGAGGGGGCGCTAGCGCACCATCTGTTGAGAGACGACTTTCGGCATCCATCTTGATCACAGTTGAGACGACTTCCGGTATCCTTTTTGATGGCGAAACAGGTGAACGGTGAATCAACTGCTAATCTATTGGCATCCACGTTATTCAATCGGCAGGGAATGTTGTAAGTGTGTTATTGTCACTCCATGTCTGTATATATTAACATGTCTTTCACTATTTTTTTTAGTATTGTTTGTTAAACTACGTGTTTGTTGAAGATGAACCAGCTCCATGTAACCAGCAATTGGATTGTGCGTCACAGTTTTATAGAGCGGAAGAGTGGGATGTATTATTCTGGTAAGTAAACATGCATGTTTATCCGTAAACACAGCATTATAAACGCTCATAGTTTCACCACATATGCAAAACAAAAGCGCGTGAGGCTTTTACTCCGTAGCAGCCAAGTCATTTATAGCCCACGTAGTTCTAATGTCGACAGTTAGGAAAGCTAAGCTAAGCTAAAGTTTACCACATGGTGCCCAAGGTTATACACGTAGACGCTGCATTGACTCCTGCAGCCCATTATTATTGTGTTATTTTATAGTTACTGGTATTCTCACTTGTATTATTGCTATTACCTCATTATTTTATATTGTTTATTTTTTTATTATTGTATTACAGTTACTGGATTCTCATTATAGTATTTTGTTATTGCTATGATTTTATAATTGTACTACTGTATTATTGTTATTGCTTTTAATTAAAATTATAGCTATCATCTTATTCAATATTTATTATTGTATTATAGTTACTGGATTTTATTATTATTATAACCATTACTGTTACTACTTCCATTTGTAATATATTACTATCTAATTGGACTACTGCTTTACTATTGTTATTGCTATTTGTATATCATTATTTGTTTTTATTATTCTTTTATCTTATAGTTACTGGATTCTCATATTATTTCATTATTAGTGTATAATTTTACTACTACTGTATTTAATGTAATTGCTATTCTTATATTGTTTTATATAATTTAGCTTTGCTATATTATCATGTTACCTTGTAATTATTTGATATTGTTTTTTATCATAATATTGTTACTAAATTCTTATATTACTTCGTTATTGCTATTATTCTTATTATAACCACTACTATTATTACTATTACTACTTTCGCTATTAAGATTATATCTGTATCATCATTTTTTATTATTATCAGGGCTCTACACAAACTTATCCAGTGGTGGCACTGGTGTGACCAACTTTCTCAGTTGGTCAGGGAGAGTGTACAGCATCGCCATGCATGCTGATGAATAGTTGACTTAACTGGCGTACCGTAGTTTTGTATGAAGTAAAGATTTACAGTGACTTGAGATATATTTGCAAAATGTTTTAGTGTCAATATTAATACCCCGAGTATGTGCATGCGTCATTTTGGAGTAATTTGGTGTTGCAAAACGTTCATTTTAATTTTAAGATTACGGCTCCCGCTCGGTATTGAGTGCGCTACTTCCGGTTCCAGGTCACCAGTCACTGTGTTGCAGTTTGTTTGGGTTCATAAAAGAAAGTCAAAAATAAAAACAAATATTAAAAACGTTTTTGTACTGCTAAAAGTTATTTAAGTTAATATTTCATGGTTTTTTGAAATTATTCCTGTGATCCCAAACTTACTTTAAATAGCAGGTCACAGACTTCACTTCTTTCATCTCCATGAACTGTGCCTAGCTGCTGTGCTGACGGTCATTCGCCGACCATATGACAAACTATTCTGCTTCTTCAGACGGAGGAATGTCACTTTTCTGTGAGCGGATTAGTCAACAACACGGCTCCACTATGATTAGTGTTTGTTCTGCACAAGGGTGAGTGTTTCTTCTTATATCATTTTATGTGTTAAGATGCTAACAGCTATAATATAAGCACACACACACACACACACACACATGCTGAACGTACACAAAGCCATTTGGAGAGAGAGAGATGCGACCTATTTGGTGTTGCAAACCTTTTATCTTTCATGGTACTTCCGGGGACGTTTTTTGTTTGTGTCTCTCAACAACTTGTGACAGATTATGTGCATGCGGGTGCGTGTGAGACACGGCAACACACACACACCTCAAAAGACGCCCTCACCATACATACGGTATTTATAATAAAAGTGTTCAAAATATGTAAAAAGAATAATTAAAAAAAACTATCTATACAAAAAGTACACAAAGACTTCAAAAACACACAAAATGACTCCAAAAAACATTCATTACAGAAAAATACACCAAATGAAAAAAAATATATAAAAATGAGTAAAAAAAAAAAAAAAAAACACATTTATCATGTGACTGTCCCACAGAATTAAACCAGGGAAATTGCACGTTGTTTTACTTCACTGGGTTCTGCAAAAGTCAAACGGGGTCCCGAAAAAAGTGAAAATGTTGCATTGGCCGGGAATCGAACCCGGGCCTCCCGCGTGGCAGGCGAGAATTCTACCACTGAACCACCAATGCTTGATGAAGACCCAAATACGGATAAACTTCTCGTATTATGGCATATACGTCGAAAAGACTGACATTTTGATCTAAACTGGTATGATATATTACACTGAGGTATTTTTAAAAGTGCATACAAAATCAAAGCCTAACTGTTATGAATAACCACTAACATAGCAAGGATAGTCTTTACTATTTCTGTGATAATGTTTGACATTTTTCTGTGGCATAGTGGAATCATCTTATTGAGAATTGCAGTTTTTACCAATCATTTTTATTCTGTCAGTAGCAACATGTTTACGTTTTCCACTCTTTTTTTGGAAAAGGGTTAGATACTAGCATTTTGCCACTTAAAAATGTGTTTTTACTCATTTGAATAAGGCATATTATACACTTCATAATTTGGTAGAGCCCTGATTATAATAGAGAGAAAAGAAAGTAAAGCGCAGGGAAAAGAAAATGCTCTCCCCGTCGGGGAATTGAACCCCGGTCTCCCGCGTGACAGGCGGGGATACTGACCACTATACTAACGAGGAGCTGTTGTAGTTTCATTCACTGTGTCAGTGAATGAACCACACAACTGTGCCTTTTCGAAATGGTACAATCCTGAGGGAGAGAGTCTTGGATCTCATCCTGGTTTTGGATGATGCGTCTTTCAGTCTGCTCTGAGCATGCAATACTCCTTCCACTGTCAGCTTTGCTGCTCACTGATCCACTGGACTAAGAGTTGGAATGGGAAATTGTCTGTATCATGGTGTCATTGTTTGCAGCAGGTAGAGTTCTGTGCTGGTGCTGAGGTTTGATTTCCAGTCCAAAGTTGTTTCTGACAACATAGCAAACACACTGCAGTTTGTTTGAGTTTAAAAAAGAAAGTCAAAAATAAAAACGAATATTAAAAACATTTTTGTAACTTTTTAAGTTAATATTTCATGGTTATTTAAAAATTATTCCTGTGATCTCAAACTTCCTTTAAATAGCAGGTCACGGACTTCACTTCTTCTTCCATCTACATGAATTGTGCGTAGCTGCTGTGCTGACGGTCATTAGCCGACCATATGACAAACTATTCTGCTTCTTCAGAAGGAGGAATGTCACTTTTCTGTGAGCGGATGGGTCGACAACACGGCTCCACTATGATTAGCGTTTGTTCTGCGCAAGGGTGAGTGTTTCTTCTTATATCATTCTATGTGTTAAGATGCTAACAGCTATAATATAAGCACACACACACACACACACACACATGCATGTGTGAGAGAGTGCACATGCTGAACGTACACAGAGCCGTTTGGAGTTGATTCGGCCAATGAGGTGTGTGGGTGTGATTGGACATAAAAAGACGTGTTAATAAATGACTGTGAAACCTAAAGCCCAAGAACGATTTTCACACTTGATTGAACTCGGAGGGAGTATAGAGCTAAACCATTCAGGATTTTGTAAACCAGGACACAATTGGACATCCTAAATCTTCTCCAGTTTTATACAGTCGGCTTGCTGGTACAAGTCACCATTTTGCAGATTTTTAACTTGCATTTGCAAAAATAGAATTTACACAGCGGACTGAATCAGGCTAAAATACTGTTAGTTCCTGGAAAGGTAATTCAAACAAATTATATGTTCTATACATTTTGAAAAAGCACAGTTGAACCCTGGTGTCACTGTGTGGTTCATTCACTGAAACAGTGAACAAGGACATGCAGTTCCTCGTTAGTATGGTGGTCAGTATCCCTGTCGGTCAGCCGCGTGAGGAGGAAGTGTAAATTTTTGCCGCGGTTTGTGAAAAAAGTGTTTTTTATCTGGGAGGGGATCACTGTCTTCTACAAAAGTCAAACGAGGTTCTAAAAAAAGTGAAAATGTTGATGCATTGGCCGGGAATCGAACCCGGGCCTCCCGCGTGGCAGGCGAGAATTCTACCACTGAACCACCAATGCTTGATGAAGAATCAAATCAGGACAAACATCTCGTAATATGGCATATACGTCGAAAAGACTGCCTTTACAATGAGTGCATTGACATTTGATCTAAACTGGTATGATATATTACACTGACTGAGATATCTTTAAAAGTTCATACAAAATCAAAGCCTAACTGTTATGAATAACCACTAACATTGCAAGGATAATCTTTACTATCACTGTGATAATGTTTATGAGATTTTTCTGTAGCATAGTGGAATCATCTTCGTGAGAAATGCAGTTTTTACCAGTCATTTTTATTCTGTCAGTAGCAACATGTTTACTTTTTCCACTCTTTTTTTCTTGAAAAGGGTTAGATTTTAGCACGTTGCCACTTAAAAATGTGTTTTTACTCATTTGAATGAGGCATATTATACACTTAAAAATTTGCACCAGTGCCACCACTGGAAAAGTTACGGTAGAGCCCTGATAATAATAGAGAAAAAAGAAAGTAAAGAGCAGGGAAAAGAAAATGCTCTCCCCGTCGGGGAATTGAACCCCGGTCTCCCGCGTGACAGGCGGGGATACTGACCACTATACTAACGAGGAGCTGTTGTATGTCAGTTCACTGTGTCAGTGAATGAACCACAGGATCTACTTTCACGCGCACCTTCAAGGACAAACAAAGGAGCTAACGAGGGCACCTGATTGCACTTCTTTCTTCAAATAAATTACTATTTTTGTTGTTGTTTGGTTCACCTGAGATTAGACTGTGTTATAATGGCTCCTGAATAAGCGTTTTCACACTCTCGCACTGGTTTAGTTCTTCCACATTAGGTCAAAGGTCAAGAGTGATAAACTCACCATGGATGACAGTGTAGGAACCGAGTCTGACAGAGATTTAGATTATTTTACCCGTTTGGACATTGATTCCTTGAAAGATTTTTTGCATAAACGTGGTATTGGTCTTTGAGGCAGAATAACTGAGTTAGCTGCTAATGCTAGTGCTGCACACGAGCTGAAAAATCAGTTTTTTCCTCACTTTTCAAACTGTTTCAGCTGATGGCGTGACTCCAGCTAACTTATTGACCTGTCCATCTTGTGCACTTCCTTCAAATTTGTAAATTGAAATAAAATAATAGCTTAAGAAAAATAATCATGGACCTGGTTAGTGAATGGTGTACCTCGTAAATTTACCTTTTCAAAGTGAGAACTCATACTGTGCTTTTCACACTCGGAAATCTCACTTGTCCCATCAATAATAATAATTATACATTTATTTATAAGCACTTTTCAAAACCTCTAAAACACTTTACAGTTGTTAAACCAACTACACGTCAGAAAAAGAAACAAACAACAATAAAGTGAATACAGAAAAAACATAACAATCAAAAGTTGAAAGCTTGGGAGAGGAGTGTGGAAGCAGATGAGGTCTGTCGCTTTAATACTGCTTCTCACATCGGTTTTACAAAAGTGCACTGATATGTGCATCATTCCTGGGTAGAGTCCTAATCTACCTGCTGGAGACTCAGGTTGTCGATGTTTTCATTCACCAGGGGTGGAAGCGAGCGGGCTGCCCTTGCTTCAATACTGCTGCTGAGCTGCTTCCATCGGTTTTTAAAAGTTCTCGGATTGGTCGAAAGTGGCTTCAGCAGAAAACCCTGGACACCTCCTTGAGTCTATTAGTGTTTTAACAGTGTTCATATTATTAATATTACACATATTCAATCTCTGTTGACATTTCCAGCCTAACAGCATTTTTAACGTTATTCCAGAGTGCACGAGCATGTTTATGTTTATATCCCTCTCGACCGATGACCCCCCCAGGTCGCGCGTGCCCAGTTCCAGAGTTTGAAAAGGCTTATTGAAGTTAGTTATTAAATCAAAGCTGGCATCATTTCTATTAATCTGGTTGTTGTAAAAGACACAGTGAATATTTGGTTTATGAACGTGAAGACTTGTCTCAAGATCAAAGACTTGAGTTTTGAGTTGTTTAGATCCTGTAATTTTGTATTTATTTTTTTTTAACAAAAAAAAAGTCACAGTTCAGTTGTTTACTGTTAAAAAGTTAAACATCTGATATAATAGGATAAAAAAGTGTTTTTTATCTGCAAAAGTCAAACTAAGTGTCAAAGTAAAAACATTGTTGCATTGGCTGGGAATCGAACCCTTGCCTTAAAGAGGCCGCAGAGGATTGTTTAGCTAAACAGCCCTAAACCGTTTCCCATTCATTCTCTAAGGTAGTGCTAAACCACTACGGATGTAATGCGCATTCCCGCCACTGACCTTTTGTGGCGCTGTAACAGCTTCATTCAGACTGGTGAAGAAAACCAGCAAACAAAGGTGTTTGTCCAACAAAGGTAAGTAACTTTTTGACACATCATGGTTGGATTGTAAACTTGTAAGATTGGATTGATAGTGGGATTTGATTTAATGTTTAAGATGTGGATGTTTTATAGTTGAATGAAAGATTATTTATGTATTATTACAGTAGTATTAGGCAATATAAATAGGCATATTATATATGGCCTTTTAACAAAATTATACTGGTATGTTAACATTAAATACATAAATACATTGATACTTTATTTTATACTATATATACTCCCTAGGTTAAAAATAATGAATTGTAATTTCTTACACAGGGTGTTAATGATTAATGACTGACACAAATAAAATCGTGATAAAACAATTTGTCAACCTAAAAATAATAACTTTCATCAACCATAAACTTGCCTTGCACCTGTGGTTAACCTTACGTTTTAAATCCCTGGTAAGATAACTAAACCAACAAAACGACTTTTCTGGCAGAAAATAGAGATTAATATGCATGTTTGATGTGTTGCAAGAATCTAGCAATTAGAATGTGTTGACTGACATGATTATGTGTTGTGATTTTTTGTAGTACTACAAATACATCAATCATTTAACAAAAAAAAATTATTAATATTATTCGATATAATTGTACAAAAATGTGTAAATAAAGTATAGTACCATTATATTACTATTAAATCAGATGAAGTAACCCTTGAATTTATAAGACTTAGCAGGTGAAGTAAGATTTTAGTGGTTTGTGCCGTTACCAAGACCAATTGTTTCATGTTTCTAACTGACATAATGTCTGTTTTAGTGCCACCTACTTTGCTATCCAGACCACCTGCTGACACCAAAGGAAACTGCGCGAGCCACTTGTAGATGGTAATTGCAGTATAATTTGTTTCTCCATTTGCAGTACATTCATGTTAATACATTAAATAAATTGGCATACACCATGGTAACATGAGTTACTGTATACTTATGCTTTTTGTTATCCGGTTTTCTTTCCGTCCTTGTCGCCCCCTTCGTGCCTACAGTGAAGAGACCTGTGCTCCTTCCTCCTGAGCTGCAGTTTCTGGTGAAAGAGCTCGATAGTCACCAGCTAACGGAGAGGACTGGCTCAGCACCAGGTGTGTATCACAGGCTGATTTTAACAATGTCTACACTGTAGCCCATATGAGTCTTAGAAGTTTCTGTACATTAGTGGGAACAACTATAGTAATAAAGTGAATAAATAAATGATGCAATGTAAATAGAGTTTATAGGTTATAATTGAACATATATACGTTGATCTTTTCAGGAACCCTCCCACCTTCTGAGACCTCCTCTGCCCTTCATACACATGATCCAACACACAGTAAGATATTTTTGTAACTCTTTGTTACTGTGCCCCAAATGTGTCCTTTACTATACTGTCTATAATACCCAAATTTGTCCTTGACTGTGCTTATAATAAGAATAAAGTGTGTAAATATTATAACATTTTGTTTTTCATCCGTGTTCGCTCAGCTGGTCCTTCTGTTGTTGTTCCCCCACTGACACACAGACCAGACCCTCATACACCTGAGACACCACACAGTAAGATGTTATTCATGACTATTTTGAAGATGTAACTGTGGTCGAAATATGTTTAAGTTATTATATAATCTGTGATGATAATTAAAGAAAGAAAGAAAAATTACATGTCACTAACAGCGTTTAAAATAACGGCGTTTGTTTTTCAGTGACGGGGTAATCTAACTAATTACTTTTTACGCCGTTACAACGCAGTTATTGTTACTGAACATTAAATGCAGTGAGTTACATGCATTGATTGAATAAAATGTTATCCGAAAGCATCCCCGGCTTCTGACTCAGCTGTTGTGAGGAGGTGGGTTAAAAACGAGGTGAGCGATTATGATTGGCTTAGGCGGCGTCATGTTTTATGGTAGCCAATCAGAGCCAGTGTTTTTACACATGTGCCAGCAAGAGGGGGCGGGTTAAAAACAAGATGAGCGATTATGATTGGCTAAGGTGACGTGGCAGCACGCATGACACACACACACAGCAGATTTGATGAAGCAGCAGAGATGGTGAGCGTGGAGCAGTCTGATGAAGAGTTGACATTTTTAAGGTGGCGATACAAACACTACTTTAAATTAATTGTGGTCAAAGGCAAGAAAGTGTATGTGTAGTGTTCATTATATCCAGGAGAGAAGACTTTGTCGACATCCGTTGTAAGCAACTCAAAATGAATGAAGCACCTCACGACACACGCATCTAAAAAATGTGAATTATTTGACATAGAGCAACTTTTTTTTTTTTTTTAATAGTAACTCAAATAGTTACTTTCCTTGGTAATGACTTACTTTTAATATCGAGTAATTTAGTTACTAACACAGTTACTTTTTGAACAAGTAGTGAGTAACGATAACTAATTACTTTTTTAAAGTAACGTTCCCAACACTGGTCACTAATTATGTTTTTGTTTTCCATCCGTGTTCTCTCAGCTGGACCTTTTGCTGTTGTTCCACCGACACGCAGACCAGCAACAACAGCAGCAGGAGCAAAAAAAACCCAGACAGACAAAAAATGTCTCTCGTGTGGGCAGCCAAAATTCTGCGACCAAAGTGACGGATCATCAGTTCATCACTTTTATCAACAAGGGCCCATTAGATACTACTATTGCTCCACAAAAGTGGAAGTGTTTCAAGCCTATTCTGCAGAGGGCCCGACAAATTCTAGAATGTTTTGACAGGCGGGAATACTGACCACTATAGTAACGAGGAACTGTGTGTTTTCGTTCAGTTTCAGTGAATGAACTACTAATTTTAAATCCTGGCATTCACCACGTTCACGTTTTATCTCATTTTAGCTCAGCGGCCAAAATTATCCTCATAATGTATAACGAAACACAGAGCTGCACATGAATAATTAATAGATTAATTTCAATTTGCACACTTTATTTACCATTTTAAATCACCTTGTTTCTTTTTTTTACTCCATTAGAACATTTCCTGCATATTTCATAATTTTATGCAATGCAGGCCTTGAATATGACATCTGAAAAAAACTTTTTTTTTTTTTTTAAAGGGCTTGAAACACTTTTGAATTGTCAATACTAGCCATACTTTATTTTACCATGAAGAAAAGAGTATCTTACAAAGAAAAAAATGAAATAAAAACTTTTAACATATACTTTGAAAGACAGGTTTAATCTTTTTTCAGAACAAATTAAAGTTATTAATTGAACATATATTAATATTTCAGAAAGCAGTACCAGGACTTTCCCAGATTTCATCCTCATACATATTGGAGGCAGAGGAGATTTCATCTGTTGTGGTACAATCCTGAGGGAGAGAGTCTTGGATCTCATCCTGGTTTTGGATGATGCGTCCTTCAGTCTGCTCTGAGCATGCAATACTCCTTCCACTATCAGCTTTGCTGCTCACAGATCCACTGGACAAAGAGTGAGAATGGGAAATTGTATGTATCTTGGTGTCATTGTTTGCAGCAGGTAGAGTTCTGTGCTGGTGCTGAGGTTTGACTTCCAGTCCAAAGAAGTTGTTTCTGACAACATAGCGAACACACTGCAGGAGGACGTTCCTCTCGTGTCGGATATCTGGGGCCAGGAGCTAAACAAAAAGGTTGACATGCCGAAACTGGTCAGAAGACGCAGGAAGTTGTCTGAAGTGTAAGACACTATTTTGAAGCTTCATACCATTTCGAGCAACGTAGGCCGGTGGATCTGTTGTGTAACCTGGTGTCTTCCTCTTCGTCCCCATTTCCCTCTCTTGCCACAGTCTGTCTGAGTGACGCTGTTGGGAGGTGGACGTTGTGGGGAGGGACCCCTACCTCTACTGGTTCCTATGTTTCCAACAGCTGGAGGTGTTTCACTGACGACGGACTGATTCTCTTTGGGTCTCTCAACGGGAGTAGCTAAAAAATGACAAAGATGATGGGAGACATTTTAAACATTACAAAACAAAAGAAACCAGACCGCGTGAATATCAGAGACTGGTCAACTCACCTTCCGGCTCTTCTTCGCTTTCACTCCCACTCGTGGAGCCGTAGTTTGCCAACAGGGAGCCCAGAGCTGAGCTCATCTGTTTTGGGACCACAACGAGACCGTTGGTGGTGGCATTAGCGGCCGCCGAGTCTTCTTTGTCTGAATCTACAAGCACGATTAAAGTAAATAAAGAGTTCACAAATAATGTTTTGAGACTATATCATTCATTTCCATGGTAGTTTGGTTTGGATGAATGGGACGGAGTCAAGCTTTTTAGGGTTGCTGGTCAGATGTGGACATCTGGTTTATTTGGTCAAGGGGTTTTGGGGAACAGACCGGTCTGGGATTCGGAGGTAAACAAGCTTTAAGCATGTGTGCCTCAGTGAATATGGTGCTACAAATATCATTCTGTATTGGAGTGACTTAACAATATGCGAGTTGCAATCATTTGCCGATTAAGGCTCAACTTGATGTTTGTCTTTAATGTGATGATTAATGTTTTCTCTGGGTTTTAGCATTGTTGGAAAATGTCCCTTCTATTTCAAGGATTTTTAATGTCATTGTGCACAACATGTACATAACGAAATAGTGATCCAAGTTCCCTGTTAAGCCCTTAAAGAATAAAGAGTAAAATAAAGTAGTATAAAAGAATACAAATAGAAAAACACCAATAACAAACAGAATATATACAAAATAGAAAACCAAAAGTAGCAGCATTATAAAAAAGAAGAACTCTAGAGTCAAAATTGTTTAATTTCTATACATCGGTTGATGAACGTATCAGAACAGGTATGAAAATAACAAGTCGGAGCATAAAATTATCCAAGATCGAGTTATGAAGCAAAACAAAAATAATATTTCACTAAAACCAAGGAGGAATAAATACATGTTTGTTTGTAATGCTACTCACTGACACTTGATGGATTCTGGTGTTTTGTGTTTAACACTTTAAGGAAGAACCCCCCCCCCCATGGGCAGTCCAACCCCTCCGCTCTTTGTGCATCTTTTCGCATTAACTGATGTAAAATAAGCAGCTTTGTGCCTCCAATGTGTCATGTGTAAAATGTTCAAAGTACTTACAATATCATTGTTGAGAACCATTGTCTTCAGGTTTCTATATTCAGTATCGTTTTCGTTCAGCAGTAGCGATCAAACTTGAAAAATGCCTCTGAACTCTATTAAAAAATATAATCAAAACTCGAAAAATAAAGTAGGTAAATCGTTAAAATCCCTGAGTGTTTGAAAATGTCTCGTTTAATTTTCTACATTCAGAAATATTTTCGATCAATGTGTTGTGTGTTTATTTATAAAATAACTGAAAAACCTTTCCGATTTTTTTTACACCTTTAACTTCTTTTTTTGTTTTAATTTATCTGTACACCCTTTTGGCTTAGGTTGTAAGGATTCTAAGGGTATAAAGTAGTGGAAGATTCTCCAAAAAATGGCATCGAAAATACAAATGTAGTTTCCTGGCAACCCTTTACTATTGTAGCCCTTAGTGGGTTAATAAACTATTGCCCACACTCACCATGGTCGCCATTGGCCAGCAGTCCTAATGGATCCTGGTCCCTGTGTGGCTGGGAGAAGGCTTTAGGTGTGTTGACAGTCCCACTGTCTGATGGGTGGAGACTATGTGGGGGTGGTCCCTGGTGACCTCTGTTGTTCCATCTACGACCTCTCCCTCTCCCTCTTCCTCTCATTCGTCTGAAGAAATGCATTTGTTTTAAATTCTTCTTCTGTTTTATGTGTCTGACTAACATAGCAACAACAATTAAAACCTGTCTTTTTTCCATGCATATACGTACCCAAATTGAGCCGTTTCTAAAACACCTCCAGTCTCCTCCCTCATCTCCATGATCACCTTCTTCTTCTGAATATTCTGAAGTGTTGGGTAATTTCTAACAAACAAAACCACGTCACACAATGAACAACACAAAGAGAAAGGTCAATCGATAACTCAATTAATTTTACACTAACCTGCGTCTCTCCTCTCTCCATTTTTCAATTTCCTCATGGGTGTCCAGCTTTATTCTTTTGGCTCCTGGTGCATGATTCTAGAACATGGACACAGAAGGTCACGTGGAAGAAAATCAATTCTAGAGACACAGCGAGTCATTTCCACCTACATTTTTCCAGTGGATGCTGACAATTTTTTCGTGAGCCATGAAGCTGCAGTCGGGCACTAAACACTGAGAGAGAGAGAAAAAAGGTCTTTATTAAAAAGCCCACTGCATCAATAGTTTTAAAACATTACCTTTACATGCTGAGAAACATGCTCGTCGTATTTCTCCTGGATTTTAAATCCTCGGTCACAGGTGTCACAGAAAAAGGAGAACTCCGGCTCCTTCCTATTCTTCTGCTGTGGATTGAAACATGAAGCTTAGCTCAGACGTTCCATCAAAACAATATGATGACACACTCACACAGGTCACCTTTTTTCCTCCAGGGTTCGGGCGTCCACCTGCGTACCACTCACGGTTTTGATCTGATGACCACAGAAGTCCATACAGCAGTTTGAATACAGTTTATATTTATTGATACACTTACAATGTCTTACTAGGGATGGAAAATTATATCCTAAATCGATGCAAATAAGAGGGGATTTAAATCGATACAGCGCTGTATGTGCATCGTTTAAACAATAGTGGGTGCTGTGACTGTTTTAGTGCCGCTTGCTCTTGGTTCACACACACACCATAACAAAAATATGTAAATTCCAAGCCAGGAACGTAAGTAAACTTTACATTTTTATTTTGTATGTATATATATAAAAAAAAAAAGTTCATCTTTGCATGGTGATAAATGAGGAAATGTGCAGTTGATTTGTAATATCAATGTAGTATATATATATATATATATATATATATATATATATATATATATATATGAAAGGGAAAAAAAATAAATCTATTATGAGGAACTTAAAATGAATCAAATTTAGCTGTAAAACAATATAATTACAAACATGATACAGTACACACCGTAGTGCCGCGGTTGTCCATAGTTCCTACGGCCCGGTTGGTAACCGTGCCCAGCTCCGTGACACCATCCAGGTCCGGGGCTCCAGGCCGGTTCTGTGGGCGACTCAGTCCAGCTCCACATGCCGGGGTAGAAGCTACTGTTGCAGGGCTGCGGCTGCTGAAATGAACTGGGTGGAGGAGAGCTGAAGTCCGGCGGTGGATAATGTCTCGAAGCGTCCATTCTGTTCCTTTTCCTTCACCTACTGTTACTACAAGTTAACATGCAGCTCAACATGTGCGTGTTTTCTTCCTCTGTGAGTCTCCACGACACTTCCGCATCAGCCTTGATGACGTCATATATATATATATTTTTTTTTTACCACCTCGCCACTTTAGTATTTATGAATTATTTAAATATTCAGCTTAAATAATGCGACCATGATTTACTTTGACTTTTGTGGGTTAAATAAAATAGGTTTATCAAAATATTTATTTAAATATTACCTTTTCCGCGACGTCTCGCGAGAGTTTCTTTAAAACTATATTCGGGTTGCCAAGTTGTGGGTACTACCGCAGAAGATACGTAAACGGACAAATGAAACCTTTTTCGAATGCACCTATTTACATTTGTGTTATTACTTTGCATTATGTTATTAAAAGTCCCCTGATTGTTGCAACAGTATTATACACAATATTATTTACATATTCTTTCAGTCAGTATTATTGACACAACAACAACAGAGGACTAGTAATCAACACGGGTATTGACTATTGGTGGTGTTGAATGATGGTATTCAACTTAAAAGAATGTAATACATCCTCACAAATAAAATTAATAATAATGCAAGGACTGAATTCAATCTCCAGGCATGGAAACCAGTTTGCGTGTTCTCCTTGTGGGTACTCCGGCTTCAGGTTTGTTGATATCAAATAAGAAAATGTAAAAATATTCATAATGTACTTAAAAAAAAATGCACATGAAATAATACTGTATACAATATGCACATGTTCTGAGTGCAAATTTGGATGTGCATGTAATAGTGTTGTGCCATATATATACATTTTTTTTATTTATTTATTTTTCATAGGCTATATAGAATAAGACAATATTGCTCTTAGCAACAGTTTAATTTCAAAGCTACTACTTTTACTATTTCCTCTCTCTTGGTGCAAACTGGCCTTGCAGCACGTGCACAGAACCCACTCACATATGATGTCCTTTATTTTGAAAAAAAAAAAAAAACATATTAAGATGTGATTTCTGGTTCATATCGCCCAGTCTTAGCGTGTAGTCAGCAACAATAGTGGGGTGAATTTTCTAAAAACGGAAATCTGTCACAGCACATCTGGCAACCCTCGAGTTTCGCGATGCCCTGTGCTCTGCTTTCTCCGCGTGTAGTCCAGTGAACGTGAGCAGCAGCGTGTTGTAGCAGAGAGGAGAAGCTCTCAGCTCAGAGGGCGAACAAACTGTCCCACAGCCACCGACCTGCGAACAAACATGTTGGTGTTATTTGAAACAGCAGCTGGATACGCCATCTTTAAAGTAAGACTTTATTCCGCCTCCCATTTCACGTCTTGCCGCTAAAGTTAGCTTAGCAACCGAAAAAAAAGTGGATGGTGTTAACTACGACGCTGTTTTACGAAGCGACACAGTAGCTAAACTAGTAATGATAACATTTAAAGTGCACTATATTTTTTAAAATGTGCACTTAAAGGCTCTCAGTCGTGTCTGGCAGAGTTAGCAAACAGCTAAGCTAACGGTCTGCTGCTAACGGCCTGTAACCACGTGTGCAATGTGTGCGTGCAGGCAGGTCTTTCCTCCTAAGTTGAGACTTCTCATTCTTTTTTTCGGCCTTTTCATAATGTTTGCGTTACATTCTCTGTTCATTTATGGCACTAACATTTAATAATGTCGTCCTTTTACTGTTAAAAATGCATTTAATTAGTTAAATAGTATGTAATTGTGTATTATATTATACTGTAGTAATGCGCCACCATTATGTGAACATAGCTTAATATAGCTTAACATAGTAGCTTAATGGTCCAAATATGTCCCACATTGTTCTCTAAAAAAATCTTTTTTAATAGCTTTATTTGTGACACTATGTAATACAATCATTAGTTTCTTTCTAAGTGTAATTATGATTTTAAATACATGTTTCATGTGTTTAATCCAATGAAATGTTCCTTTTTTTTTTTTTTTAGGTCCTCAATGAGTCTAAACTGCAGCAGGTCGACAGCCTGTTCAAGGAGTTTGAAACTCCTGAGAAAGCCAACAAAATGTAGGTGGTAATTGTCAAGCCCAGAATGAAATGTGATCATGAGATGTGATTGTAGAATGAATGTCTTATTATTATTTTTTTTCTTCTTGATTTTCACCCTCAGTGTTAAGCTCAAGCACTTCGAAAAGTTTCAGGACACAACAGAGGCTTTAGCAGGTAATGTTATTCATATCAAAGTTGGCTTTATTGTCCATTCCACTATATGTACAAGGTATGTAGAGTATCAAAATTAATGTTCTCTCTGCCTGAAACATTTACAAACATAAAAACATAACTATTTACACATACTTGCGTTGTTGTTCTGTCTTTATAATTCACATACTTTAATCATTTAGAATAAATCACTTGATATGCACTTTCATTAAGTAAAATAGTCACTGTTTTTTTGTCCGTAAGTGGCATTTCAATCACTAAATTTGATAGTTGCCCTTGGTAAAGCAATATTAAAGTTTTTATTCAGAAAATTGTAGTAAAGTGTTTAACATCAATCACAAACTGATGACAAATAATACTTTTATACTCTTTTACTCTCATTTTCATGCTTGCCCAATTAAATTCTCACAACCCAATAAGAACACACCCGGACCCATTAGTTGAAAATCTCTTGCCTGTGGTGAACGTACCCTCGGACTTAAGCACAGATCTAAGAAGCAGACTGTGATCCATCAAAACGAAAAATTTGGAAACCTCTCCTTGACAGTCATGGAGCAGTGAGCAAAATCAGGAATAAAACTTGTGACCGTGACAATGGTGTTTGATGCCTAAACAGAATCTCAAAACACAGGAATTTATGCTACATTGTTGAATGTACTTAAAAAGTTTAGCCTGTTAAAACTTCCTGAATCTATGGTCTGTGATGCATTTCTGTGTCTGATTTACTCATGAGGCATTTCACAGTATTCGTCACTACCCCTGAGACCATAGCGTGGTTCATCTCCAGGTTGATTTGCAGCGCAGGTTGCCAAATGTTGATCATGTTTTTTGTTTTGCTCTCTCAGCTGCCACTGCCCTCACTGAAGGCAAAATTGGCAAGAGTTTAAAGAAAGCGCTGAAGAAAATTGTCGCTAAGGAAGCACACGAGCAGCTTGCCATTAGCGATGCGAAACTTGGGGGAGTCATCAAAGTACGTTCCCTATCAGATGTTTTATTATTATTATTTTTATTATTAGGAGTGTCTAACCACCTCTGGCTTTCAGGAAAAGATGAATGTGAGCTGCGTCCACAGCCCTGCAGTGGCGGAGTTGATGCGATGCATCAGGAGTCAGATGGAGGGCTTGATCACTGGACTCCCCGCCAAGGAGATCAGCGCCATGTCACTGGGCTTGGCCCACAGGTGGGTGGAGGACTGCCTATTGTGTGTATGAGACCGCTGCCTGTGATTACATCTGCTGTCTGAAATCTCAGTGTGGAGTTTCCTCAGCATTCGTCACTACCAATGAGGCGCTACCGCTCTCCCCTCTACTCCAGATTTTCTGCTGTGTGATGCGTCACATTAATATTCAATATTTTTGCACGTCCTTGCAGTCTGTCTCGCTACAAGCTGAAGTTCAGTCCTGATAAAGTGGATACCATGATTGTGCAGGCCATTTGTAAGTGATCAGTTTGTCACCCACACTCGTGTGTGTGTGTGTCAGTGTGCAGTTTATTTTATATTTTGTTTTCTTTATTACCCACTTTAGCTCTCCTGGACGATTTGGACAAGGAGTTGAATAACTACATCATGCGCTGCAGAGAGTGGTACGGCTGGCACTTCCCCGAGCTCGGCAAAATCATCACAGACAACTTGGCTTACTGCAAAGGGGTCCGCAAAATTGGTAAAAAAAAATGTTCAGGAGATGTCCGTCACAAATCAGTGAAGTGTCCATGTAGCGTACACCAGTTTTTACACCATTTATTCGCATTAAATTCAACTTTACTTATATAGCGCAAATTGCAACAGTTTTCATCTCGAAGTGCTATCAATATATAAAATTCTTAAAGAAAAAGAAAAAACCCAACAAATTCACATAAACATGGATCAGCTTTTAATAAGAAGAAATCTCCTGAAACGGAAAAGAGGCAGAAGGCACAGTTAGCAGAAAAACATAGTATTAGCAGGTCTGCCTGCATGGAAACACCAGTGTGAGTGCATCCTAATGAGTTTGTTTTCCCCAGGTGATCGCACAAACGTGGCAACAACCGATCTCTCTGACATCCTCCCCGAAGAGATTGAAGCCGAGGTCAAGCTGGCTGCCGAGATCTCCATGGGAACCGAAGTGTCGGAGCAGGACATCGACAACATCCGACACCTGTGTGATCAGGTACGTTTGCTCTGGACTCAAAGATCTACTGTGACGGTGGTGATGATCATGGCAGTTGTCATTTTCCTGAACTCAACCGTGTTGGCTTTCAGTCACTACCTCTTCTGAACCGTCACATGACCCTGCCTCCTATAAGACGTCCCCACACCACACACAGAGACCATTGACGTGACATTTTACTTTCCTTCCTCCCCATCAGGTGGTGGAAATCACAGACTACAGAGCACAGCTTTACGACTACCTGAAGAACAGAATGATGGCCATCGCCCCCAACCTGACGGTGATGGTGGGCGAGCTGGTCGGCGCTCGTCTCATCTCACACGCTGGTGAGTCTGAAGTGAAGGAATGCACCAAGGCCAGGGTTGGGGTCAATTACATTTTAAAAATTACAATTACCCCTTCAATTATCCGTGTTCAATTACAACTCAACTCCGATTACGTTGACTGACATTTTTCCCCAATTACAATTCAAAGTACAACTATTATTTTCCCCAGGCAGTCAGTAATTGTGATTAATTGCAATTTAGTAATTGAGAACGTAGTTGAGCCTTTAATAAATAGGCACATTATTCCTAACTTTCCTCTCGAGTTGGCTTTCTGTTAGCATCTCTAATAATGATTCATTTTTTACCCTTGTCTTAAATCAGCTGTAAAATACACTAAAAATGTTAACTTTTATCCAATTTGTTTCTCATCTCTTGGTTACCATATTAGGCTTTCTTATCCATGAAAATATTAGTTTTGATATTTTTAATGTGGGCATCTAAGCCTTTTTTTTTTTGTCCGTATACCTCTCAATTTCCAATTTTTTTTTAAACGGTAAAATTATTCTGAAGAGAAGTATAAGGAATTCTTGATATGTAACATATTTTAATAATTAACTATATATGTAAGCCATAGAACTGTAACATGGTTCAACAGGTTTGTTTAAGTTGTAATTGGCATGGCAATTCTACAAAAAGTAGGTAAATTATCTGAATTCAATTGCAATTACAATAGCAATTGGCTTCCCCCCAATTATGATTGCAATTATAATTGTAATTACATAATTATTATTGACCCCAACCCTGACCGAGGCAATGCCAGCTGTGATGATAATGACATATGTCATGTTCCTGAATAAAAGTGATGCTTTTAAGTCACTACCTCATCTGAGCTTGTGTTCAGCTCCACGCTGATAATTATTGGAAGATTTTTTTTTTTTATTAACTGCCACCGTTTGTGGCGCCTTTCAAGGTTCCCTCCTAAATCTGGCCAAACACCCAGCCTCCACCGTGCAGATCCTCGGAGCAGAAAAGGCTCTTTTTAGAGCCCTGAAGACTCGAAAAGACACCCCTAAATACGGTTTGATTTACCACGCCTCTCTGGTGGGCCAGACCACCGCCAAGAACAAGGGCAAAGTAAGTCCAACGCTATGATTGGTGAGCACAGCGCAGGTGTTGGAATACACACACACTCACTGGTCTGTGCGCACAGATCTCGAGGATGCTGGCAGCCAAAGCAGCTTTAGCCATCCGCTACGATGCGCTTGGCGAGGACACCAACGCAGAAATGGGAACAGAGAACCGAGCCAAGCTGGAGGCCCGGCTACGCATGCTGGAGGAGAAGGGGGTGAGCACAGAAAGAATCAGTAGCTACAGCTGATAAAAGCTTCTCTGAGCTTTTATTGTGTTCTTAGGTAATAGAGCAGAGTGGGATGATTTTATTATTTTTAGTTTAGAAAAACTGGTTTAATGAAGAAGCTGGTGTTTAAATATAGTATCTCAAAGCTGAATGTTGGCAGGATTACCAGCTCCTACATGTGAAAGTTGTGTAAAATAATGAGAAACATATTAAATAGTTTTAAGCATTAAAAATAATATTTTGTATGCCAACAAACTGTTAAAAACAAACTTGTTTTGAATTGAGCTCTTTTATACTTTTCCAGGTATTTTTGATAGTATTTTTATCTTATCAAAACACATTGTTTACATCTGATATTGTTTTCTTTTTTCCCTAAATTTAAATATTTTAATTGGATGAAATTTTTTTTCTAAAAAGTCACAATAGTAATAAATATTTGGGGTTTTTAAGAATTATTATAAAAAAAAATATTTTTTTTACTTTTTCCATTATCTTAAAATTTTCAAATAATTATTTTAAAAAAAAATAAGTTTGAGATTCGATTTAACGCCATCCTGTGGTGAAATGTAGTATGACTAGGAATGTTACAGGGTTGCATTTAGGACTTGAATTGTAGCTTATTTAAAATCCTTAGAAATGCTAGTGCTACGATAGCGCGTGCAATGAATAACTATGTTCTGCTCGTCTGTTTCTACTCAGATTCGGAGAATCAGCGGGACGGGTAAAACAATGCAGAGGGCAGACAAATACCAGCACAAGAGGTGAGAGCACACATGACACAGTAGATATCCAACAAACTGATGCGCAACGCATTTAATTCAAGTCTTTTTTCTTTTTTTAAACCCTCTACAGTGAAGTGAAAGTGTATGATCCATCCGGTGACTCGACAATTCCCTCCACGTCAAAGAAGAGGAAGTTTGAGGAGGTGGAACAACAGGAAGAAGCCTCAGAGGAGCCTGTCACACCCAAAGTCAAAGCCAAGAAGCCTAAAAAGGAAGCAGTTGTTGAAGGTAAGAGTCTGGAGATGAGGATTTGGATAAATGGGTGTTGGGTTTTGATAATCAAGTAGCGTCTCCGTTTGTTGAAGAAGTCGTCGAAGCATCGCCTGCAGAAGAGGAGCCTCCGAAGAAGAAGAAAAAGAAGAAGCAAAGAGCATCCGAGGTAGAACCAATGGAGGCGCAAGAAGAAGAGGAGGAGGTGGCAGTAGTTGAGGAGGAAGCAGCACCAGAAGTAAGATTTAAAACGCAACATCAACTCTGATCTAGATGTGAGGAGCTAATGTTTAATCTGCTTTTTTCTCTTTCTGTCCAGCACGCAGAAAAGAAGAAAAAGAAGAAGAAGAAGAAAGTCAAAGAAGAAGAGGAAGCTGAATAGTGTATATATATATATATATGTATAGATAAAAGTTTTAATGTCTGTATTACTTTGTTACGCATTTTACATGATATAAGAGCAGAATGTGGAGATCACATAAACAGACATTCAATCTTTCTTTACAGAGAAAGTGGAAAAGATCATGTTTAGTTCTTTTATGTTCAATCATTGTCAAAAAGGACACGTCTGCCAAAATAAAATCTTTTTTTCCAACTGTGTTGTGTGTACTGGTTCTCTTACTTAGCTGCTGCTGAAAATCTGTTAAAACATGCAG
The DNA here is from genome assembly GCF_900634775.1 of Gouania willdenowi. Lineage (NCBI taxonomy): Eukaryota > Metazoa > Chordata > Actinopteri > Blenniiformes > Gobiesocidae > Gouania > Gouania willdenowi. The sequence continues at coordinate 3,707,982 of NC_041045.1, forward strand.
AAAAAATACATGAACTTTAAAAACTGAAATCTGCCAACCTGTGTCGTAACATGCATGGATTAGATTGAACTTAAGTGTACAAGGACAGCATGTCGTTAGGCTTAGAATTAGAAAAGACCAACCAGGTGAGCTTGTATGGGAAAAAATGCTCTACGCAACTAATCTACGTAGTTACCGAATGTGGGTTTATTTCGTTATTACAAGAAATTGCACAAAAATTAATTGATTATTGCAAAGTAAAATGGCACTCAAGTGAAAATGGATTAATGTGTAGTAATGGTGGTGTGGATTAAATTGTTCCTCTGCATTTGAAGTTTCACCCAACCAACTTCTGGGTACTTTTCACCACCAGAAAGGCAGTAAATTGTGACTGTTGGTCAAGTCTGTGTTTTTTAGTAATGCAAAACTAAATAATGACCATTTTATTTAACATGGTTTTAAAAAATTGACTTTTTTTTTTTTTTTTTTCAAAATCGTTGTCTGAGCAATTGGATAAAAACTTGGATTACTCTTATAATATGTTGCTAGTGGTTAAACTTGGGTCAATCAAAAGATTCAGTAATACCTCCTTAAAATTTGTTTTTCAACATAAAAATAATTATATGCAAAAGGCAACATTAAGCTTCATTTTTACCTTAAGGTATGGTCGACATGGAGATATTAATATAATGTAATGCATTTTAAATTGAGTAAAAAATAGGTCAATGTCTATATTGAATATTTAAAATTCAATATACAGCCAATGGTGGGAACTAAAGCCACATTTATGTCCTGTAGACTGAAAGGGGACGATATATTTATATATATATATATAAGACTAAATGAGTAGAAGCAGCCAAACATGTGAATATGGAAAACAACTTTTGGTTATTAACAATGCCAGTAGTGATTTAAAACACCAAAATGTTATCAAACATTGACCTTTAACGCTCACCCTTTCAAATTAAAAGTAAAAAGCTCTAATCATGCTTAGTCATGGTCGCTGCATACAAACTACTTAATACTATAAGCTTACATATTTAAAGCTAAATAATAAAACACATTCAATGTGTATTCGTGGGAACTACTGTATATGAGAAAACACAAGTTGCCGTTAACAGGACAACAAGTCAAACACCGATCGTCCCCTGTGATGACTCTGTGATCCATTAGCGAGCCTGCTGCTGTACCACATGGCATCACTGTGGCTGTTGTGAAGTTATGAAGTGAACAGCGCACATTTAGCCTCTAATTCAGCACTGAGAGCTTCTGGTTGGTGGGAGAACACGAAATATTAGCGACATGTCGCAGTTACAGGCTCGGTTCTTCACAGAGGACAAAAGGTGAGTTTTAAAAGGATGTTTTACGGCTGAAAACTGAGCTATTAGCATCCAGTGGCTAACTTACAGTAAACAGCGTGACTATTGATAGTCTTTGCTCGGCTATCAGACTTTAAACGTGATTGTAATTACTTTAAGAGCTCAGAGTTAATATTTATAGCTTTTTGTGGTGTACCATAGTAAAATCTAAATAATATTGTTCTCTCTGTGTGTGTAGATATGTCGTAGATAATGTTCCCTTCTCCATACCTGCTGCCTCTCAAGTGCAGGACCTCAGCAATGTCATCAACAAGCTCCTGGAGGCTAAAAATGGTTTGTCCACGTTATTCTATGAAAGGACATGCGAGCAATCCTCTCGAAACATGTGTTGTTTTAATTTGATAACATTTCCCTGTTTACATTTTGCCAAGTGAGTGAATCCACGTGTGATAATAACCAAAATCCCCTTTTTACCTTCAAATTAGCATCAATGATCATTTTCACATGTGTGTTGGATGGATTGGTGAATTGAAACCGTAATGTATGTAGAGAATCATTGATTTTTTTTTGGCTCTGTAAATGGAAAAACTGATGTTAAATATGGGTCATTCCATGTCATTTCAACAAATTTTCAGGATATCCCACACACTTCAGTCTAAAAAAAATAATCTAAAAGTTTTACCAATTGTTTTGTGATTGTTTATAGATTACTATTATAGAATAGATAATTTGTGTTACTAGTGAAACAAAATGATCATGAGACACAGAGGCAAGCTACAATGGCCTCATGTAAAGGGTTTTTCGTGTTTACAAATGGTGAAGTAACCCAAAGTTGGGGTCCACAATAAATGTTTAATATCCCGAGAAAAAGTAACTTTTATACTGTAAATTAAAACAGATATTTCACTGTCACCCAAGCTGAAAATAGAAACATAACCCCTTCACTAAATTGTTCATTTCTCAGCAACAGTGTTAGAGAAGCATCTGATTGGCACAATTGGTGCATGGGGCTGCAAATCTATTTTAGCCCAGGATTCCCTTAAGATAAAAGTACATTTTATTCTCAGTGGCATAATTAAAAAATAGAAGTTTAAGTAGGATGATTGATGGTTGGATTATCTGCACCTTCAAAATGTGTGGTTGATTTTTGTTGCCCACAGCATCTCACAGTAATCTGGAGTTTGACTTCCTGGTCAGGGGTCAGTTCCTGCGGACGTCGCTGTCGACCCACATGGAGACAGAAAACATATCAACGGTAATGTTTTTGGCCGTGACCCATGTCTATGGCAGCACCTCCAGGAATAAGGTTGATACATTAGAAACCAACAAACTGTATGCTTTTGGGTTGTAGGAAGAAGTGGTTGAGATCGAGTACGTGGAGCGGATCACGGCCCCAGAGCCCGAGGAGTGCATGATGCACGATGATTGGATCAGCTCCGTCCATGCCAACGACGAATGGTACAAAATATTTCTATTTGAGTTATAATTAAAGTACATAACCTCCTTTTGAGATGAAAAAATGTGGCTCTAAACGTGTTTTTTTTTTTGCAGGATTCTAACCGGATCGTACGATAAGACGGCTCGGATCTGGTCCGTGGAGGGTAAGGCTGTGATGACGGTGGCTGGACACGCAGACGCTGTCAAAGACGTGAGCTGGGGCAAAAGAGGTGAGCGCACCAGGATGGATGTGGCTTCTCTTTGATTCCAGCTTTGGTTGGAATCATCTCTGCTTGATGTTGGTGTGCAGACGGCCTGAGCTCGGTGCTGCTGACGGCCTCTCTGGACCAGACGGTGCTGCTGTGGGAGTGGAACTCTGAGAAAAACAAGGTGAAAGCCAGGCACTGCTGCAGAGGCCACACGGGGAGCGTCGACACGGTCTCTGTGGATCCCACCGGCACCAAGGTGAGCACAGTGGAATGAGATGGAATATTTAGAATGTGTATTCATCAGGGTTTGGGTCAGTTATAGTTGTAATTGCGAAATTGATTATTCATTACAATTTGCCCTGCGATGGACTGGTGCCTTGTCCAAATAAATAAATGTAGGGGTATACTGACAAAAAAAAAGGCTCAGACGCCCACATCAGAATCATTAATACCAGTATTTTCATAGATAAGGAAGCCTACTAACAAGGTAGCCAAAAGATTAAAAAAAACAAATTAGATGACAGATAATATTTGGTAGTTATTTTACAGCTGACTTATTATCCTAAGAGATGCTAACACAAGAGGAAGTTTAGGATTTATGGGGTTATTTATTTCAGGTTTAGTAATTGTGATTGAAAGTTAATTACAGTTACATTTTCATTTACAATCAGAGGGAAAATAATAATTGTAATAGGGGAAAAATGCCAGTCACCATAATCGTAATCGTGTTGTAATTGAACTTGGATAATTTAAGACGTAACTGACCCCAACCCTGGTATTTATATTGTTTTATAGTTCTGCAGCGGTTCCTGGGATAAGATGTTGAAGATCTGGTCTGCAGGTGCGTGTCAAAAGAAACATTTCCAAATTAACAACATTTTTCAGTCGCTAACATCCTCCTCCTGTGCGGTCAGTGCCCACGGATGAAGCCGACGAGGAAGAGGAAGAGGAAGCTGCGGACAGACCGAGGAAGAAGCAGAAGACTCAGCAGCTGGGTCTGACCCGGGTGAGTTTAGCGCCGGTCCAGGAATGTGTTCCCGTCCACCCTGAGCTGAATGATTCCTCCTCACAGACTCCTTTGATGACCTTCTCTGGACACAACGAGGCGGTGTCATCCGTGCTGTGGAGTGACAACGAGGAGGTGTGCAGTGCATCATGGGACCACACCATCCGCCTGTGGGACGCAGAGACTGGATCCATGAAGAGCACACTGGTGACGTTTGGCTGATTCAAGCACGTTATTGCTGCACGCCGGCGTTGGGGTCAATTATACTTGTAATCGCGTAATAATTATAATTATAATTGTAACTTAATCTGTTGCTGTGGTAATTGAGTTCAGATAATTGACTTTGTATAAAAAATTGTCAATTGATTAAAGCAAAACTGGGAAACCATGTTACAATTTTACACACATGCAGTTAACAATTATTAAAATATGTTTCATATCAAGTTTTCCAGATTTTACCATTAAAAAAAATTTCAATCGAGTGTTTTACTGACACAAAAAAGGATCTGACGCCCACATCAAAAATATTAAAACCTATATTTTAATTTATTAAGAAGCCTAACAAGGAAACAATATATAGAAAAGAAACTAGATGATAGATATCTGTTTTTAGTGCATTTTAGAGCTGATTTAGGACACGTTTTGATAACAGATGCTAACAGAAAGCTAACACAAGAGGTTCAGGTTCAGTAATTATGATTTGTTGTAATTGACTTTCAGGGGATAAAAAATAACTAATATAATTGGAATTGGAATAAACGTTGGTCACTGTAATACTAATTGAAAATGGGTATTTGTAACTAAAAAATGTAATTGACCTTAACCCTGTGCACGTTGTTATGTTTGTAGTTTTCTGATGATGTGCTCCTCTCACAGACGGGCAGTAAAGTGTTCAACTGTATTTCCTACTCACCGCTGTGCCGGCGTCTGGCCTCAGGCAGCTCAGACAGACACGTCAGACTGTGGGACCCCCGCACCAAAGGTACCACCGCGCTCCTCCTCCATCCATTTCTTTTATTCCTCACTCCACCTTTTTCTTTCAGACGGCTCTCTGGTGCTGCTGTCTCTGACCTCCCACACAGGCTGGGTCACTGCTGTCAAGTGGGCGCCGTCACATGAGCACCAGCTTGTCTCTGGTTCTCTGGACCACCTGGTCAAGCTCTGGGACACCAGAAGGTCAGTGTTCAAAAACTACGGCTTAAATAGAACTAAAAGAGCTGGGAAAACATCCAAACATGCACAGTGATAATTGGAAATAGGCTCTATAGTTCAACCTCGGCCTTTGGCTTTAACGCACTGTTTTTCAAATAAAATGGGGTAGCCTGAAGAAAATATAGAATATGACTGATGAAATTGCACTTTTATCATATTAATTTTCATTTATTTTTTAATTATTTTGCACAGTTAAAAAAAATATATGCACATAATTGAAGGATTTTGATTTGTCATTATGTGCATGAACATGTGCATGATGAAATAACGTCTCCAAGTTCCCCATTAAGCCCTTAAAGAATAAACAAATAATAGTAATAAAGAGTAAAAATAGAAAAACAATAATATGAATATAATAGAATATATACAAAATAGTACAAATATACAAAACAATAATAGAAATAGATATACAGTGCAGAAAGCTCAAAGAGCATAAGAAATTATTATTTTTCAAATTAAAAAACGCATATATTCCCTAACTCTTTTCACTTTCTCAAATATACAACTAGGTAAAATAAAAAGCAGCATGAAAACATCTGAGCTGGCTCATATTGTCACGGTGTATTTGTAACACAGTATAACAAACATGATCAAATTAAAAGGCAACTTGCTCACATTGAAGAAAATCAATCTGATCAATAGAAATGGATGGTTTTCCTAATTTATTTAAAAGTTTAAAAAAAAAAAACAAACAACATTTTCTGAGAGTTTACATGCCTTAATTGATTTTAACAATCATAGATAATTATTCAATTATAAATATAACATTTAAGATACCTAAATCGCTGTAGGATTAGTTCAATAATAATAATTTAAAAAACTCAAAAGAAAAAGCTCTTAAAGACTTTTTGATCAATATAAAATAATGAGACTTTTGTGTTATTTGAACACATTAAAGTTTAAAGTTGCATTGAAACATCCATCATGTATCCACCTAAAAAGATGTCATTGTGGGTGTGTCCTGCAGCTGTAAGGCTCCTCTCTACGACCTGGCAGCGCACGAGGACAAAGTTTTCTGCCTGGACTGGACAGAAACTGGGGTAAGGCTCGCCACGTCCTGTGTGTGTGTGCGTGCGTCACTTTGTGCCACCAATCAGACACTTACTTCTCTCCGTTCTGTCTCCAGCTGATGTTGAGCGGCGGTGCCGACAACAAGCTCTACACGTACAAATACTCAGCCTGTCAGACGGATGAAGGGGCGTAAACATGTGCCGCAGAGATCAAATCCTCAGCTCACACACTCAATTTATGATGTTGTTTTACTGTAATCTAAACAAACTATAAAACAATCTCATCTCTTTTGATCTTGTCTCTTCTTCTTAGATTTGCATCAACTATTATTCTCTCGGAAAGTTATTATCGTTAAAGCAGAAAATGAGTTTCTGAACATTAATACAAGAAAAAACTAAGGATTTTTTGTATTCTTATTGGTGTTTCTGTGTTTTTTGGCATCATTCTATGTATTATTTTGTAGTTTTGTGTGTTATGAATCATTCTGTGTGTTTTTGTTGTTGATTTGTGAGTTTTGGAGTAATTTTTGTGTTTGTTTCTGATATTTTACTGTTATCTCTGTAGTTAGGGTGTGTTTTTGGAGTGAATGTGATGCTTTTGTTGTCCTTTTATGTACTTTACTGTCATTTTCATATGTTTTCTGGAGACATTTGTGTTTATTTTGGTGGTCTGCATAAAATTAGCCTAAAGTAAATCTGCTCCACTAGCAGAAGGTAGAGTTAAGCCTTTGTGTTGAAGAGGGCAGATGACTTTGCCGGAGTTAAAAACATGGTGTATATAATGTATTTTCAAAAATGTCTGTGTAAATTTGGTCCAGAGAAAACATGTAGTTTACAGTATTGTCGGCATATGCATGAATTCAACCATGTGTTTTGTCTCAGATACTGTAATTACTGGCAATTACAAAGTTGTTTTCTAAGCGTTTCAAACTATCATTCCTGAGTTTGTTGACAAAAAGTGAGAAAGAATGAGCACTCGTTGCTGACATGGACTACAGTTGAAGTTTGTTTTGTTTTTTACACAAACGTTAGGCTAAAATACACATTATTAGTCAAAAATCACCATATGTGATGTAATAAAAACACAACTGACTGTACATTTGTTTACAGTTTTTCCTTCAAGATTAACTTCCTCATGTTTTGGGCTCAAAAGGAAACAGACAATTGTCTCTAGACTGCTTTTTCTTCCTCTAACAGGTTAAACCACACAGGCAGAGAATGCTGATCACATACGCTGTTCCTTTTTTACAAGGCATTTAATTAATATTCACTACAATCAAAATCAGAATTTCTCATTCCTTTTTTTTTTTTTTTTAGACGTTTGGTTCAAATGAAGACATTCCACCTGAAATTATAGATTTTTTTTTTTAAAACAATTTCAACCAAATATGAAGGAGGCTCAGTGAAAGGCGGTGTGAACAATACACCAGTGTTCCTCAAACGGGCGTATGCAATGGCACTACAGGGGGTACTTCAGTTAAAAATGATAATCATAAATATTACCAGCAACCCACAAAAACACAAAATGAAAGAAAAATCTACTGAATAATAAAAAACATAATGTCCAAAAATAACAGAAACATACTAAATGATCATCAGAAACAACCAAACGATACCGAAAACATACACACTGAGAGATTAATTTAAATAATACCAACTACACAAAAATGACAAAAACACACAAAAAGAGAAAAAATATACTAAATATTTAAAAAATAAAATACACAATAACAGAGAAATATACAAAACGACATAAGAAACAAAACACACACACACGCACAGAGATTAATTTAAATAATACCAACAACAACAACACAAAATTGACAACAAAAACACGCAAAATGAGAGAAAAATCTACTGAATAGGAAAAAAAAAAAAACAGACAAAATACACAAACATAACAGAAACATACTAAATGACATAATAAACAATCAAAACACACACACTGAGAGAGAATAATTTAAATAATACCAACAACAACACAAAAATGACACCAAAAACACACAAAATTATGTTGATTACAACATGAACTGAAAATACAAGGGTCTGTCTTGGTCCCACATCAAGCGACAGTGGCATGAAAATATAAAAACTATATAAATAAATCTATTCAGAGGCACTAAATACAGTGTCATTCCACTTATTTACAAAATAAAATTCTTTAAAATGTGTGTTATCACACATTCATTCCATTAATATGCTCTGTGGTACTCGGATTCAGAAATAAGAGAAAGAGGGTACAGTGCTGAGAACCGCTGCAATAGACGATCTTTGCGTCTGTGTGACTGTCTGCGCAGCCGCAGTAGCGCCCCCTGGTGTTCGGCGCGCGCATCAGCAGGTGTTCAGCATATCCTGTTAGTGACTCAGATGATGATGATGATGATAATGGCTGAAGGGAGAGAATCATAGCCGAGCTTTGCTGCATAGATGCTCGGACTGAGGCCCTTATCAAGCATTAACACAGGTAAGCGAAGCCCAGTTAGCTTTAAAGTAGACTTTTAACAAAATACACGACAGTTTGTTTTGGTGTCAGTTTAAGATGCGACACTTGCTGTTAGCTCTGCTGCTGCTAGCATACACACCTTGCAGGGGCTCGGGTTTTTTTTTTCGTCAACTGCGAGGTTATTCTTAAGTTAATTCATAATATTTTGTGGTATTCTATTCTCGGTGTTGACCGACAACAAATTGAGGGCTAGCTATGCTTTTCCGTGTCGTTTTTCGGTGTAATTGAACACCTGTACAGACAGCCAGCTGGCTGAGGACAAGCAGGTGTCTTACATTAGCAACTTTAGCCTGTTAGCACATCGCACATAATGAAATTACGTTTTTCTTTAAAAAAAAAAAATCATTTATAACCTTTCACTGATGTGTTCTTTTTTGTTTTATTGGCAGCAGAGAAAAGGGCGGACATCCAATGATGGACAGGTATGACTAAATCTAACATGTATGTTTATTTGTAATGTACAATTATACATTTAGGGGTGTACACGATTGCCATGAATCTGACAATTCGATACGATACAATGTATTCCAAGTGCTGCACAATTATCGCCATAATGATAATCACGATTATATTGATTGATAATGTAATCACGATTATAAGCGCAATTATTTATCATGTTAGGAAATAAAATCTGTGTTTTTTTTATTGCACCACTTTTAAACAAACAATATGTATGAAAAAAAAAAAAAAGAATAACCCAAGAATTTATAATGTATCAAAGGCTAACAAAATAAATACTGCGTGTAAATATTGCGGACCACCAGGTTAATTTAATCACGGCTACCAAAATCGTGATCACGATTCAAATTCGATTAATTGTGCGGTCCTAATCTCAGCATAAAATACATCGCCAAATTATTATTTTTTTTCTTTTTTCCTTTTTATGCTATTGTAGAGTTTGAGTTGACGTTATTGGTGGCGAGATGATGCTTTCAAGCAAATAGGTTCAGAAAAAGTGTCATTACTTAAGGTTTTTGTGTACACACCACACCAACTATTAGAGGTGACACGATTCGGTATTTTGGAAAGAGACAACAGACGACGCAAAATTAATTCCAGTTTATTGACTTAACCTCTGAGCATACTTTTCAACTCAACGACTGTAAATAAGCAGATAAACAAAAACATTTGAGGGAAGAAAAAAAAATGGCACTCCGCAAGTAGAAGGCAAAAACAGAGACTGGCATGAATTGTCAGTTTAAAATTTAAACCATATCACGTCTTCATTACATTCGTCAAAAAAATAGAAAAAGAAAACTGATTGCCTTACACGTAGTGTTACCATATGACAACAAATGCAGACACTGAAATAGAAACACATTCAAACCCACACCAAAGTACATTAAGAAATCTTGGACTTGAAGCAAAAATGTAATAAAATATTGTTAAAAATCCCACAAATGCTGCTCCTTATGAATTTAAATGTATTTATTTCGAACTGACAAATATCAACAGAAATTTCTTTAAAATAAAAAAGGAATTGCCTCGGTTATCATCGTGCTAAGATGGCTGAGTGATACAAGAATTCTTTCTTCTGCTGCCGTGGGTTTGAATCCCACCTTTGTCATATATATTTTTTAATTTTAACATTTTTAACACGGCAAATTTCATCTTTTAAAAATACATATGTGAAAAAATAAAATTTTTATGGTATTTCCTGGGTTAGGGTTAAAAATACATGTGCAAATACAAGAAAATTTTTTTTTTTCATGTTAGGGCTAAAATAAAAGGGTTAGCAGGGTAGCTAAAAAAATAAATATGAGCTAAAATAAAACTGATGGAACTTTAAGTCCTGTGGTGCACCTATAACGTCACCTAAACTGGCCAATGGGGGCGCTGTGTATGAATAGATTGGGAGTCTATTCCTACATTTCCGTATCAATAGCCATGGCCAATAAAAAAAAAAATTGCCAGTTTCTACATTTGAATTCAGCGTGTCGGTGTTTAAAAGAGCATCAAACAGCAGTGTCTGTGTGGGCAGGTTTGCAGAGGACATGCTGAACAGCGGGCGAGCCGTGCTGGGAGAAGACAGCTCGGTGATGGCTCGCATGCAGAAGAAGTTCTGGAACACCAAGCAGGTTCTGATCAAAGCCACGGGAAAGAAAGAGGACGAGTACGTGGTGGCGTCGGACGCCGACCTGGACGCCAAGTTGGAGGTAGGAGAGTACGGGCTCACCAGTCTGTGATTGATGAAGTTATATATAGTGCAGTGGCATACACGACAGGATGCATGTCATGAATGTCTAATATTCAGTCACTTGTTTAAGAAATATTATTGTATTTTTTTTTTACATTATTTTGTGTAGTTTTTGACACACATTTTGAAAATAAAGAAATCACTAAAATGACCTGATAGTTAAAATTAAAGTGTGTTAACTATCAAAAGTGCAAAATTAAATTGCACGGTGCCCAAATGATGCTATTACATATTTCTTTATTGTTAAAAAAAAAAAGAATTAAATCATCTTATTGCACATATCTCTTAAAATATATATATATATATATATGATTAATTAATTATTTGAACATTTATCAAGTTTTAAAGACTTGTAAAAATATATATATATATTTTCTACAAATGCAATAATACAAAAAACTATTACAATAAACAAGAATTGCTGCAGATGGCTTCTGTCCAGAAACAAACAAACAAAACAAAATAAATACATATACAGTATTACTGTGTATTATACATACAGCTTCTATTACAGTGAGGGCCACATAAACATGATTTGATCTGAACATTAATACAGGAAACAACAAATGGAGTCATTTTGCATATTTTTGTTTTTGTTTGGTGTATTTTTCTAGTCATTATGTATATTCTATTGTTTATTTTGTGTATATTTGCTGTTGTTTTGTGTATTCTTGTTATCCTTTTTATTTTTGTAATTTTCTGTGTTTTTGGGTTAGTTTTGTATTTTTTCAAATTAATTTTGTCTAATTTCTTTTGTGTTTTGGGAGTAATTTTGTGTACTTTTGTTGTGTTTTGGAGTTTGTGGGGGTTTTTTTTGTCATTTTGTGTGTTTGAGTCATTTTGTTTAACTTTGTCTTTTTGTGGTTTTTTTTTTTGGAATAATTTTGTGTTTTGTAGTGGTTTTGTGTATTGTCATTTTGTATATATTTTTTTTTCTCGTGTGTGTTCTTGGAGTATTTTGTGTATTTGTTATCATTTTTTATATTGTTTTGCTCACTTTGTGTATATTTGCTATTTGTTTTGTGTATTTTTCTTATACTTTTCTATTTATGTCATTTTGTATGTGTTTGGAGTCATTTGGTGTATTTTTTGTGTTTCTTTTGTTGTGTTTTGTGTATTTCTGTTATTTTGTACGTTCTTGGAGTCATTTTGTGTATATTTATTTTGATTTTGTATATTCTTTGCTAATTTTGTTATTTCTTTTGTCCGTTATTGTATTTTACTGTCTGTTTTTGGAGTTGTTTTTTTTTTGCATTTACTTTAAGAGCCACACAAAATTAGACCAAGGGCCAGTTGTGGCCCCCGGGGCCGCCAGTTGTAAGCGGACATTGTGCTGACGCTAGCATACAGAGAGAAGTCTGACTGTCTGCCTTTACTGTGTTCATGTTTTCATGTTGATTCACCGCCTCTTAAAAGCCAGCAGAGCAGATTAGATTTTAAGCTGCCTATGGTCAACACTGAGAGAACCGAGAGCTTGCCTTGAGTTTGCTTTTAGTCTCATTGTCATGAGTTACTCGGCTCTCGAGCAGCAGCAGGAGGTGTCACAGGTGTTTGGTCTGCATTCTGAAACTGTTTGTTCTGCAGGTAATAAGTAACCAAAGCTAGAAGCAAGTTGCCCATGATCTTTCATGACAATTTGAACATCTTTTGGATCCAAAAGACAAAACAACATTATTTTTTTTTCTCACCTTTTTAAAATGATAATGTTTGAATTTGCAATAAATAAGTAAATTTTTTATAAACCTGAGTTAATCAATCTGTTGGCCATGAATTATTTGTCCTAAGAGGGCGGAGTAATAGACGTTATATGGATATGTGTCTGTCAATTGGTGTATTTTTCCCAGATGGAGAGTGAGGGTTTGATTTCCACATTACAATCTGTTCCATTCCCACCCTGAACACACACACAAACTTTCCACTGGCGATGCAAACTCAATGGAGTTAAAATGACTGAAACGCAGGGCTATATGTGCTCTAGTTTGAGGAACAAGGTGCACTGTCATGGGTACATTAACAGCAAACTATAGTGGTTTCAGATCTGGAGGGAGATTTGATCTTAAACTGTTGGATGACGAGCATTTCACAAAGATAAATGAGTGTATGTTGAGAGCTGCAGGGCAGAACAACGATTAGAAGTCCTATCTTCTTTCATTTGACGTAGGTCCGGGCTATTCAAATGGCGGCCCCCGGGCCGGGTCCGGCCCCTGAGGAATTTTATACCGGCCCTCAGAGTGTACTGTAATCATTACATACAGTATCTAGTCATATAGTGCATGACAATGGCTAATTATATTAAAAAATAAATCGTGCATAAAAGCAGGCCGAATCTACCTGTTTTAGCCGGACATGTATTTTAGGGGACCGCAAGTGACCAATTAAAAATCGCCACTGGCAGCGCCGCGGTATGACCTTCCGGACTTTTTAGCATGAAGGTTGGCTAACAAGAAAAATGTCTCTCTCTACTTTAAAAAAAAGAAAAGTTGACTCAGAGAACAGGCAGTTCAACAATGAATGGACAGAGAAATATGCATTTATTGCTGTCGATGCGAATCCTGTGTGCCTAATCTGCAATGAGTGCCTCGCCGTGAGTAAAGAGTATAATTTGAGAAGACATTTCAACACAACGCACGCTAAATTTAACACTACTTTTCCACCTGGCTCTGCCGCTCGGAAGCAGAAGATATCGGGTCTTACATTGTGTTATGAGCAAAGACGGCGGATATTGTTCCGGGCTTGTACGGATCAAGAGAGAGCAACAGCTGCATCGTTGCGGGTGGCATGGATATTGGGGAAAAAGAAAAAGCCGTTTACAGACTCGGAGACTGTCAAAGAGTGTATGCTGGCATCCATTGAAGAGGTGGTAACAGATGAGAAAACACGAAAAAGCGTTATTGATTCAATCCGGCAAATTCCAATATCTGACACGTCAAATATAAGGAGAGTCGAGTCCCTTGCATCGGACGTTTTCGAGACGCTTATGGACAAGCTGAGGAAGGCTGAGGTGATGTCTTTGGCCGTGGACGAGTCGACCGACAACAGTGATGTCGCACAGCTGTGCCTTTATGTGCGATTTTATGATGGAGCATGTTTTCATGAGGATCTGCTTGGACTAATTCCTCTGGAGGGGCAGACCACCGGTGAAATTTTATTCGCCAAAATTAGTGCATTCTTTGAGGAGAACAACTTGGATTTGGCGCGCATAAACATGCTGGTGACGGATGGCGCGCCCTCGATGGTCGGCAGGGATCAGGGTCTTGCTGCGAGGATGGCAGCCGTGGCTCCGCAGATGAGATCGCTACATTGCCTCATCCACCAAAGCCTTCTGTGTGCCAAACTCAGTGGTGAGTTGAAAGAGACCATGGACTCTGTCATGGCAATTATAAACTTTATCCGTTGCACCTCCAGTTTACAGCACCGTCTTTTCCGCAAGCTGTTGGCTGACATGTCTGCTGAATACAAAGATTTGCTAATTCACAATGACATTAGATGGCTTAGCAAAGGAAACGCACTGAAACGTTTCTGTGAACTAAAAGAGGAGATTCTGGTTTTTCTCCAGTCTTCAAAACTGAAAAAAGCTGGCAAGTTTCTGTCGCTGATGGGAAATAATGAGTTTAATGCTACTGTTTGCTTTTTGAGTGATGTTTTCTATCATTTGAACCAGCTCAACATGGAGTTGCAGGGCAGAGATAAAACAGTTTTCGAACTTGTGGAGAAACTTCGTGCTTTTCAAAGAAAACTCTCACTCTTCTCTGCTGATCTTTGTCCTGAGAAGATGCTCCACTTCCCCACATTAAGGAAATCTGGCCTGCAAATTACCGAGGTGATGTCAGGCTTTATTGACTCATTGAAAAACAACTTTGCCACCAGGTTTGATGATTTCAGCATCTCCAGTGAAGTGATGAGATTTGTTAAAGACCCATTCTGTGTGAATGATGAGGCAGACTTTGCATTGAAAGGAAAGGAGCTAGTACCATCATTGGATGAGAGTTTTTTACAGCTGGAACTCATTGACATTCAGTCATCAGATGACTTGCAACAGTCATTGCAGCAGGCAGGTTATGAAAAATTCTGGACCCATGTAGTCAGCCAAGAAAAATTTCCACACTCAAGGGGTCTTGCACTTTTTCTTCTGACAATGTTTGGCTCAACATACACTTGTGAGTCGTCATTCTCACACATGAATGCCATTAAAACACACAACCGCATATCCCTCACTGACCAGAATCTGCAACACTGCTTGCGCATTGCCCTGTCAACATATACACCTGACTTCACTGCTCTTGCTAAGTCAAAAAAATGCCATTTCTCTCATTAGTTAGCAAATGCTGGTAAACGACATGCAAGATAACAGGCATATTAGTCAAACAAGTGATGAGTTGTTGTTTTTTTTTAACCGTATACTCCTGCAATTTAGAACATGTTATTCACCTCATACTTAATGTTTTTTCTTGATATGGTTTTGTTCAACTGAACTGAAAGTTGAGGTGTCTGATTCAATTTCAATATAGGCAGATAAGAAAAATTAAATGACGTGAAGAAAGGTCAACTAAGTGACTGTTTAATGATTTTGTTGTTTTCATGTTAGCAGGGCTAAAATTGATGAGGTGATTATTGTTGAAGTATTTTGAATAGTTATTTGTCAGTTAAATGAATTAAAATGTTTACAACTGATATGCTCATCTAAACTGCTATTTGAAATACATTGCCTTGCTATGATACCATGCACTGTTATGTTAGAATTATTTTTTGTACCTTACTATGCACTTTGGTTTTATTTTTGTTGGAGTCCAATCTTAAATATCTGTGATATGGCTGACCTGGACTGATTGTCAAGGTAACTTGATTTATGTTCAGGATGGACGGAAGTTAGTACAGTAGTAGTCCATGTGGGGATTTATGTCCATAAATTGTTCTGCATTAACAAAATTAAATATATTGATTCCTTAAGTATGTTATTGTTGTAATTTCTTTATTTGTTGCTGTGATTACCCATATTCTCCGGCCCCTCATTTTGCCTAAGATTCATGAACTGGCCCCAATTCCAAATTAATTGAATAGCCCTGACGTAGGTAATCTCATCACTATGAACAGGACCAACCCTGGAGCAAGGTCTGCTCATTTAGACCTGCTTCATACGCACAACACTATATTTTTTATTGGCTTTATTTCATTTGTGCACCTTGAGAAACAACAGGCGGCCAAGTACGAGATGTACCGTCGCAGTAGTTTCATCATTCATCCAGATTATGTTTCAATGACTTTGTCCGCTTTCCATTTTGTCCCTTTGTCCTTTCACATGGCTTGCTGTAGAACCACGTTTGGGGAAACTTGTAACCAATTACTTTCAAAACGGAATTCTGAAACCAAAATTTTACTTTAAGTAATTGTTCCAAAGGAAATTCAAGAAAATAATGGCTATAAATAAGACATGTGAGTGATGGGCCTTTTAATCACCACTATAGTACTGGTACTTGTTTACCTGTTGAGAAAGCTGTTGGTTTGAAGTGTTCTCTCTTTGTCTTTGCAGTTCTTCCGCTCTGTTCAGTTCACGTGCACAGAGTTGCTGAAGGTGATTGAGAAATACCAACACAGAATCACACGTGAGTGCTTCACCCCCCCAACGTCATTGAGACGTTATTCCACCTAAAAATGTCTAATTATTCACAAAAGATGCACAGTTTGCTTTTCTTTTTTTTAAATTTTATTTATTTATTTTTGAACATGTAAAAAAAATTCATATAAAATAAAAGGAATATCACCAAACAAGTCAAAAACACAGTAAGATTTCAATTAACTAGTTACACGGTCAAAAAAGGACTAAGAAGTCTGACTTATTTAATCCTACCCCTCTTATAACCAGTATAACCAATTCATCTGTAAGCTAGTTATATATATATATATATATATATACATATATATATATATACTGTATATATATGCACTTGCACACACATACTGTATATATAAACACCTATGCATACATCTATATACATAAACAATGTACATACAGTAATATTATAGAAAACTACCCATATACAATAAAAATTATATTGATAAAGGTGAAAACTTCCCCTATATTGTGTAAATGAACCAAATTTATATTTGTTGCTATAACTCTACTAAATATACTATATTTTTTCAATTATATGATTACATATTATTTACTTTGTTTTCAGTTATAAGCTCATTATATATATATATATATATATATATATATATATATATATATATATATATATATATATATATATATATATATATATATATATAATACACATAGATCAACGCAGACACTGTTTCAATATGCTACTCCTCAGCTTTATATTTTTTTTAAATTGTTTTTTTGTATATATATATTTTTTAAAAGTTGCTCATGTTTTTACTGTCTTATTTCATCTGTTAAACTATTCCATAATTTAACACCTACGGTTTTTGATACTCACATGTTTTTCTATGTAGTTCAAACACTAACGCTTTTTAAATTATGTCCCCTTCTTAAATTATATCCTCCCTCTCTTTTCTCTCTATGTTGGCAAAGGATTTCAAAAGTGTCCATGTTTGTGTTCGTATTTTAAGTCTTACAGATGTGTGTTTTTTTTTATCCAGGCCTGTCCCAGGAGGAGAACGAGCTTGGCCTCTTCCTGCGCTTCCAGGGCGAACACGACCGCACCAAGGCAGGAAACATGATGGACGCCACCAGCAAGGCTTTGTGCACCTCGGCCAAGCAGAGGTCTGTGGGAAAAAAAAAAAGGGAAAGCAGCCAATAAGAGTGTGAGGTGAACCCTAACCCTGGCTGCGCTCGGTGTGTTTCTCCAGGATGGCTCTGTGCCCGCCACTGCAACGCCTGCAGCAGGAGGTGGAAACATTCCGGCGGCGAGCCATCGCAGACACGCTACTGACGGTCGGCCGCATGGAGAAGTCCCGCACAGAGTACAGAGGAGCCCTGCTGTGGATGAAGGACGTCTCTCAGGAACTCGACCCAGACACTTACAAACAGCTGGAAAAGTTCCGCAAGGCATGAGCAGCAGAGACTTCAGGTGAAGTGAGACTGATAGACTAACCTCTGGTTGGTTTCTTTGCTGCAGGTCCAAGCTCAGGTCAGAGGGACTAAAAGCCAGTTTGAGAAGCTGAAGAACGACGTGTGTCAGAAGGTGGACATGCTGGGAGCCAGCCGCTGCAACATGCTCTCCCACTCTCTCTGCACCTACCAGGTACATGTTTATAACCACACCTGATTACATTAATTATTGGAGTTTGTCAGTATATTTTCCGCTCACCTCTGAGAGTTCTTTGTCACCCCAGACCACTTTGCTGCACTTCTGGGAGAGGACGGCCAAGACCATGTCAGGCATCCATGAGGCCTTCCAAGGACATGTGCCGTACCAGTTCACCACCCTAAAGGTGATAATCTGGCCCTGTGGTGCTGGCCTCTGTAAGTGGTTTGATAACACAAGTGCAGAGCTGAAAATAGCCCTTGTTTTGTGCAGGACCTGCGGGACCCACTGGATCACATAGAGTCAGCAAAACGAGAGGAAAAGAAGGAGGGCAACACAGACAGGTGGGGAAGCAGAGGGGCCATCATCAAACTCTGTCCCTGCATCCATGAGGGCTGAAATATTTCTCCCTTTTTTCCTTCTCAGTTTACTGTCCTTAGATGAAGACAAGCTGTCAGCTGGTGCTGGTGATACAGGTTTGTACTGCCCCCTACAGGCTGAAACACAGATCATCAGAGGTGTCCAACTCATTTTAGTTCAGATATTGGCAGTTCGCTGGATCAGTGAGCCCGATCATCGTATCATAATCATTCACACTTTAAAGGCTCGGAAGACATTTTCATCCCCGTTAATAAAAATACAGTGGGTCAAAATGTACAAGAATGCATTTTTTTATTTCTAAAAATTGCATCAAATTGTACAATCCTGATTCAATCTGAACTAAACTCAGTGGCTTAATTGAAGAACGGACCCAACATAACTGAGTCAAATCTCATAAACATCGGTCAATTACAAACCAAGAGATTGTGCCAATTAAGAGAGAGAAAGGATTTTTTTTTTTTTTTTTTTTTTTTGTTGTTGCGGATTCCCTGTATTAATCTGGATCCCCTTTTAATGAAATCTTCCATGATGGAAGGTCTATTAGGTTCAAATTTTTTCAAAATCCGTTACGCACTTCTGACTTAATCTTGCTCGCAGACAAATAAACAAATGAATAAATGCCGGTTTATGTAATTGTTAGTTCAACAAATAAATATAACCTCTTCTCTTTGGCCGAATGAATAAACTGTTGAATGCTGACAATTTACTCTTCGTTTAAGCAAATAAGCAAGACTATATTCTCAATATTTTCTCGCATATTGAAAAATAAATATGCATCTTTAGAAGCAATAGTGGGTTTTTGCTGTTAAGTTCTGGGCTTTGTGTTGTGTTGCTTTAACAGCACATAAGTTGATCTTTGACCATTTAACATTAAACTGTATGAGTCATACAGTATATCAGATCTCGCTGTGCATTAAAAAGACTATGTATGAAGAAAGGAGTTGTTGTTTGGAAAAATTGCACCAACAACCTCTAATTTCTAGTGTCTGAAGCGACTTTTCCTAACAGTGCTTTTTTTTGTCCCGTGCAGCGTTGCCCTTCAGCAGTGACCTTCAAAGCCCCAGGACTGACATCGGTAAGTAGTGTCGTGCGTTCACACATGGTTTGTGAACTGTAACGACCTCTGACCCTCAGCTGCCACATCTTCTTCAGCCTCTAATGACGACCTGATGCTCATGGCCTACGACACACCCCAGCCATTGCCCCTGCCTCCCACCACCATCCCACTCCTACCTCCCCCTCCTCAGTCAGGGCGCCACAGCACGCCCAGAAGGCTCCAAAGCCTTCATCCCAGCCCCTCACAGCCAGCTGTCTCTGGTAACCTGGGCCGGTCCTTTTATTTGTCCTCTCTGGGTGATTTACTGGGCTCCTCTCTGCAGATTTCTCCCCTTATTTTGCCTCTGGGACTCAATGCTGTTGGAGGACTTTCTGCTTTTTTTGCGCAAAACTCTTCAGAATTGTTACCTCGATGCCACTAATCTTAATTACAGTAGAATATTACACTTTTTTCACTCCAATGTTGACCTTATGTTGATGAAAAACCAAATAAAATAGTTTTTGTTGTGAAGAAGCAGCAGTTTATACAATGGGGAAAATGATGATTTGATATACTGCCGATTTTTAAAATTTTCCCACTTCCAAAGACTGGAGAGGTCTGCAATTATTATAGGTACACTTCAACTGTGTGAGACAGAATATCAAAACAAATTCTACAAAAACACATTGAATGCTTTTCAAATAATACATTTTAATTTTATGCCATAAAACAAGTATTAGAGAGGCTGAATTCTTGCTGGTTGGTAGGTGATGAAATATTTATTTTATGCAATAAAATGCCAATTATTAATGAAAAAATCATACAATGTGTTTTTGTGATTAAGATTCTATCTCTCACATTTGAGGTGTACCTACAGTGAAAATTACAGTCCTCTTTGGAGTTTAAAGCTTAGATTTTGTAGAAAACAGGCTGCCTTTTTACCTCTTATTTTCGCTTGAATCTTCCCTCGATCAAACCAGAAGTTTCCTCTTTCTCACATGTTATTTCCTTTAAAGGAGACATGCTGAGGCCAGATGAGGAGAATGAGTCGAATGAAATGGCTTTCCTCAAAGATCTGCTCAGCCCAGGTCCAGGAGGCAGTGATGAGTTCAGCAGAGAGTGGTTGGATGCCTTTGGGACGCTCGACCCTCCCACCGTTCCTCCACCCTGCAGCGGGCCTCAAGCTGCTTCTGCTTCTTCTTCAGCCGCCTCTCATCCACCCTCCAACCCCCCCAGCCCCACGGGGTTCCTTCCCTCACAGCTGCTGGACCACAGCATGAGCTCCACAGGTCAGCTGCACTGCCTCCTGCTGGAGGGAGGAGATTACTGCTGCACACAGCCACGCCACTGTTTTTACAAATGTGGCCTAAAATCTTTGAAATCTCATTAGAAGATAAATGCTTAACAAACACATTATTATGCACAATATTTGATTTATTGTTTTAAAAATGGAACTACTTTACCGCTTTAGAGCTTGTGTTTTGTCAACTTGAAATCAGGTGATCCCATTGTTTCCTATTGGAGTGAAGTATTTTTCCTGATTGTTTAGAGCAACCAAAAGCTGCACAAATTGTAATTTTGACTGAAAAAGCTTCTAAATTAACTAAAAATCAGGCTGAATGTTTCACTCCAATAGAAAAAATGGGATGTTTACAGGCAGTGGGGCCGTTTGATGTTAATCACCTGATTTCAAGATGCTGGAACAGGTTTTGAAATGGTAAAATAGGCCCATTTTTAAGCAAACAAACAAACAAATACGCTGCAAAGTAATGCGTTTTGTTAGGCATAGATCATCTAAGTACATTTGAAATATTTTAGGCCATTTTTGTGTGGGATATCCCTTTAAAACATTTCTTTCTTTGCGCTTTCAGGCTGGGCAACGCCTCCTATGTTCCAAGCCCCGCCCTTGCAGCCTCCTTCCGATGTGAACCAATCAGCTCAGCCGGCTTTAAATCCGGCTACCAAAGGTAAACTATGTGTGTACATTCACAACCTGTGTTTTCAATTGATTTCTTTCTTAACTAACTTTTAGGGTTAATATTACAGAGAAAATCTGATGTACAAAATGTTAGAAATGTTTTACTTGATTTAAAGTGTATGAAAATATTCATACCAAAGTTTAGTTTTTTAGAGAAGAAAAAAGTCTCTGTTTGCCAGAAATGTGTGATATCGAAATGGGTTCACGACCTGAAAAAGGTTTGGAACCACTGTTTTTAATTCAGCTTTTGTATTTTAGTGTAATTAAATATTTTATCTGCGTCAACCCAATGTTTAAAAAATGGTGAATAACAAGATTAAAATCACGTTTTTATCCTGCGTTAGTATCGCAGAATCCTCGAAATTACATGAATCAGAAATAAAAAAAGAATTGAACAAATTATATCTGCTTCCTGAACAGAAACGCTTAGTTTAATACCATTAATGATGCAATTAAAGCATGCAACGAATCAAATGAAAAATGTTAGCTCAACGACATTTACGTGCTTGTGTGCGCAGCCATTCCAGGAGCGTCCAAAGACATGTCGGCTTGGTTCGACCTGTTCGCTGACTTGGATCCGCTCTCCAACCCGGACGCCATTGGACGATCCGCCGACGAGCTCCTAAACGCCTGATTTCTGTGCGTTTTCACAAGGTTTATCTCAAAACACGTTGGATTTCTGCAACTTTCTTTCCGTCATCGACCAAGTTACAGGAAGTGCAGACACGCCGTGCACTAACGCACGCCTACCTTAGTGTTACACTGGTGAGAGACGCTCCGCCAGCGCTGCAAAGACTGTGTGTAACATTACGCCAGCTAATCGTCATCGCTACATGTGACTGAGTGTGGTTTGTTCGTCTGTGAGAACGTTTGTTTGGTGTCTCGGGTTTTTTTGGTTTGTATGTTTTCTTGTGTTTGGGTGTGAGTGTGATGTGTGCACAGGAAAAAGGGACCCAGAGTAAATGCTACAAATGATTGGTAATACGTATTATGATTGCCATAAAAAAAATCTGTACATACGAGGAAGTGTGAGCATTTAGGAGGTAGGGAAAAGTCTAACACTTAAACTTTTTTTTTGCACATCAACAGAGCTTTTCCTGCATAGATGATGCAAGATTAGCTTAAATATTTGTTCTCTACACAACAAAACCATAAACACTACTTTATCAATCGCTCTAAGATGCTGGTTTGGGACTTTAGTTGTTGAAAGAAAGCCAGTGACGTTAATCAAAAGAGCTAGCTACCAGCTAATATTCATTTAAGCCTAAAGAAAACGAGAAATTGGTAATAATGATTTATTTATCTAGTTCAGTTTTTCTCAGCATGTGGATCAAGGTCTTTGTTCAATTATTTTCCTGGATAAAAACCAAAGAAGACATTTTGTGATTTATTCACACAGCCGACTGCCATCAATTCTCACTTGTACCAGTAGGTGGCAGTAATGGCTCTATATTTTTAATTGTTTACTCACTGATGTTTAACTCGACTTTTGCGGAATTACGGTTAAATATTTATTGATGAGCAGAAATTATCATGGGGCTTTGGGAACATGGAATGAGTCAAAGTGAGACTTTATGCGACTTGGCTAAAAAAAGAAATACTGCTAACTTTTTACTTCAAAGGGAAAACTGCCACGCTAAATCTTTCAGATTAGACAACATAAATCAACTAATTATTTGCCTTTCTACAGTTAAAAATCATAACTGCTGGAAAAAAAACTAGATGCTTGGTTTACTTTGCTAACACCTGTATGTAATGTGGCTTTTGTTACTCTAAACATGTCCATAGGTGGTGTACACTAGTGCAAAGCTGAAAGGATTTGAATGTTTTACTTGAAATCCTATCTTTTCCAAGCTACACACACACGTTTATTTATTTCTATATGAAATCCAAAGCTATAAGGGTTGTACAGTAAACTGTAAAAGGAGAAAGTATCATGATGCAACAACCTTGTAAGTAAAGAAGTACTGCCTATTTTTTAACTCTCGTGTTTGGAGAAATGTTATTTTATTGGGGTGGGGGGGAGGGATTTTAATGAAATCCTGACTTATTCCATCTGTTTTTCTTGTGTCCTGCTCCATCGTGTATTATACCATTCACTTATGAAGGAATGTAACAAATCACAACCACATTGTATACTCGATTATGCCTTTTTATTTTACTCCAAGGGGTTTGAGTGATGAAAACTTGGCAGTTCTGGTTCCAATAAACTGGACAAGCAAACAGTTTCTCTGGTGTTGAGCTTCATTTCAAAAATGTTCTTTATATACTTGGATAAAAAGAAGAAATCTGCTAGTAGGAAATCGCTCTGTCAAACTACCTGTTGTAAACGGACATCTAAAAAGGACACGTTGCTGCTTGTTTGATTGTTTCTCAGCAGTTCAATATTTGATCCTTGGAACAAAACAAGAAAAAAAAAAAAGACAAATTGGAGACGGATCACTAAACAAACGACATCCACACTTCTTTCTACTTCTAATCTGCTACAGGTTGAAATCATCCCCACTTGACTGAGGCTACATAGCAGCTGTTGGTTTGCTCTTTCTGGTCGTTCCGTAGATTCTTAACTTGCTTTCATATCTGCTTGTCTTCCTCACTCGAACGCGAGAGGGACAAATTTGATACAATATCGACTTTGAGTCCTTTCCTAATAAATAAATCAATAAATACATTATTATACACAATAAGGGGACGTAGTATTTCACAGTAGTCAGCGGAAGAGGAGGGAACCAGGTCATATGATAGACTTTGTCGGCGCATTCCGATACATATTTCCGTCAGCTGATAATGCAACACTGGGTGCCTCGCTATTTACAAATCCAGTACATTCCTCTCCTACTGCAAACAGGCACGACTAAGTAGTAATACAGGAATACATGAGAATAAGCACGGAGAGCTGGTCCACTTACTAGAATCGCAGAAACAGAAGTTTTTGCTCAGTTTTTGGTCTAACAAATCCTGATGGTAGGGGTGTCCCAATACAACTTTTTCACTTCCGATACGATTCTAGAACAAATCATACATACTTGAATTACTTTTTTTTTGGTAGAGTGGAATGTTAGAAAAGGCTCGATCAAGCGATTTTACAACAGTAGGCATGAGAAAAAATGTCTTATTTTCTATAAACCAATGGGTTTCTACAATTTAAAAAAAAAAAATGAAAAAAACCCTGACCCAATAACCTAAATAAATCAATAATTCCAGTTTCACTTATTCAGGTAACTTTTTTTTTTTGGAAATTTACTACTGATCGCTTTGATGTTGAACTCAAAGGACACATCAAAGCGATCAGTAGATGCTTCGTAGGAAGGCTGACAGTTGGTAGTTGAAACCTGTCAGGAGATTAATACATTTCCTGAATAAAAGTTGTCTGGATAAAGGAAACATTAACATATCTTAATAAATCCAATACAAACAACGTATATCATATCAGATTTTAAACGCAGGCCGACATAACCAAAGACTCAATTATTTGGCGATATCGGACTCATTTAAATATGGGATTGGGACACCCTTACCTGAAAGTAAACCAATTATCTGCTGAATAACTTAAAGAGTGTGGCTAACAATTTAGCTGAGAGTTTAAAAACCAGAGATTAAAATTTTTTTTTAAAAATTGTGTGGGTTCAGGCTCCAGCGAATTTAAACGTTGGGGGAGATTAAAAACTGCATTTAAAAAAAAAAAATAATGTTTTTCAAGGTTTTTTTTTTTTTGTTCTGTTTGTTGTCATTCACCAAAATAAGGCTTTACTGTTATAATAGTGACTTTAGTGTTTTGTGATTGATTTGTGGTGCTCGGTTTCCTGTTGTCTGGTAGTAGGGGTGGAAAATGGCTCCTTTGATATTCAAAGTCGCTTCTCTCCGTGCTCAGGGCCCAAAAAGTTCACAGGTGGCGTCTGGGGTAAACCATTCAGAAGCGTTAGAAAGAACAATACAAGCTGAGACAGAGGGAACATCTGTGTTAAGGTAAAGGGAGAAAAAAGGACGAGGCTATATTTAGGAATACACTAAAGAAAAAAATGATCAAAGGACAAACAAATGTGGTGCATTGGGGACACGTGCCTGTTTTCATCATCCCTTACTAGCAGAAGCACTTGTTTGTGGTTGGATTTCACTGCTAATACACTGCCTTGATTATGTCCACAGGTGGTGTGCGTCATAGCGATCGGAGAAAGGTGTCAGTTTAGGGAAAAATGTGCGTTCTTTAAGTTTCAGGCACATTTGAAACACTCCTCCGAAACCCCCTTTCAAGTTTTGCTACGATTCGTCTGGCAGCAGCATGGAAACAAGTGGCCTTTCTTTCTTTTTTTTTTGTATTGTTGATGAAAGGCATTTTTCTTATCAAGAGTATTATTAACTACAGTTAGAAAAAGAGATATGTCTGTGGAAAGGCGCCATGGTATATAATACGATGAAATAAAGAGTTGGTCCGTTCGCCCTCTCTCCTCCAGACAATCAGGACCGTAATCAGCACTAAAGGTCGAAGAAAGCGATGACGGCTGCAAAACACCTGCTCAGGGTCTGAGGTGAGGAGGCAGTGGGATGCACTTTGTCAACCGCGTAAAGACATCACAGCTGAGCTGGCATGCGGAAGGCAATTCTTTTATCTTTTTTTTCCCTCTTCAGAGCAGAAAAGTTGTGTCCTCCATTGTTTTGTTTTTTTTGTTTTTTTTTTTTACAGATTCTGGCGATTGAGGCAGGACGAAGGGGGTGGGGCTTCAATTAAAGGCCGTCAGAAGCTCTCGGGCTCCTCCAGGAGGCAGGGCTGGGTGGACAGAGGCACGAGGGATGGAGAGTGGCTTCGGAGGGCCATCCCTGGGCGGAAGGTGAGCTCTGGGGCCGGGAGGAGGGGTTTGAGGATGCTGACGAGGCAGAAGGCGGAGCCGCTGTTGGGGATGAAGTTGACTTTGTTGCGATCGGGACACAAGAAGGGCGGGATCATCTCTGGAGGTTTGGGCCTGGAAACACACGGGAATAAAACAGTTTTATTAGGGATGAACCTGATTAAGATATCGTTATAAGGTCCAATACTACTACTCATGGATTTTTTTTCCCTAGTAGTGATTTGTGTCCCTATAAAGTTTATTTGAAAATTACCTAATATAAACAATTGTTTGCACTGTTTGTGTTGACATGAGATGTTGCCATAGCAACCAGGTAGAAATAAGCCTAGGAGGTAATACTGTGCAATATAAAAACGTCTACCGTACGATATAATCATCTATCGTTTATATCGGTAATTTAATGTGTGGTCTTCTGCTTTTATCTGTATTATTATGAAATAATAGAAAACAAATAGTTTTTTTTCTTTTTTTTTTTAATTGACCAATCCAGCGCAAGTATTAGAAAATAATAAAGCCTTAATATAAAAAAAAATAAGTAGCCTTAGTCACAACCTTTGAAACAATATTTGAAAAAAGCTGCTGCAAAATCTTGCGTTTTAGGCCGTAACAATCGCAGAAATAGGAAAAGGTCATTTTACCAATGTATTTATAGAAACCATTTTATTTTAAATACTATATCAGGATATACTGTATGTTGTTATCAGGATATAAATCTACTTATACTGTGATGTAAAATTTTCTGCATATCGCACACAGCACTACTAGGAGGAGTGACTGAAGACCAGAGGGGATTATAGATTATAGAGTGATAGTTTGGGAAGCGTTGTCGCATGTAGATTGTGTTTTGTAGTGGTTACTGTTGATAGTTAACATTAAGTGTATTTAACGACGCTACGTTATTAACTGGGCAGCTTTTTATATACGTTTGTGTTAATATTCCCAGAATAAAGTAGTAATAATAACAGTTTTGCACTCACATGGACTCTTCGAACGCTTTGACCTTCTCGCAGCCCTCTGGAGGTTCCCTCTTGAACATGTAGCTGTTGTTGGGCCTGGGGGAGGCAGCGTATTTAGGCAGTGGGGAGTAAGGTCCGAGCTCTGTAGGAGGAAGGAGAACATCAGGACCACGTCAGGTTTAAACGTAGCGGAAGAAACTGGCAAAAGCACAGTAGAGTCGTCCAGTATTTTCAAAGTAAAAGCATGTAACCTTTGTCCTCATAGGGGCTGCCTCCTCCACTCGTGTCGTTGAGGACGGTGAGGTATGAGGGTGAGATGGAGTCGGGGCGGCTGCTGCAGTTGCTGTGGTTACCGCTCAGCCCGCCCCCTGAGGGGGTTTGAGTGTCGATGCTGCGGGTGCTGCTGCTGCGCTGTGGGGGGACGGGTGGGGGGGCGCGGTGCCCATCTGGGACATCCTGGGGCTGTTGCACAGTTTCACATAAATCAGGTCAGAATAACAGGGATTAATCAGTGACTCTTTTTAAATCATGGAGCAGCACACGAGTCAAAAACCAGGATTAATAAATCCTAGCTTTGATCAAAATGGGTTTACTGTTGCTTTCTTTGAGACTCACCACGATTGTCTCGTCCTTCTCCGGGGTGTCTCGGATAATAATGCGCTCAATTTCCTGATTGAGTCCCTCGACGCTGTTGCGGAAGCGCGGAGCCGATGACTTGGATATAGGAATGGGTATCAGGATGGTTTTAGGCATAGGTGACTACATAGAGGAAAATAACATGATGAGCAAGAAAAATCTTTTCATGTTCCCTACTTTGAACCAATGTGAACATTCAAGTCCCACCTGCACCCATTGCCCCCAAATAATCCTGATAAATAACACATTTTTAAATTAATTGAACTAACGAGGAACAAGTAACATTATATTTCATAATGAATCAAAATTGAAACAAAAAAAACAAAAGTAAAACTGCAGCAGTCAAAAATACAGGAAATTAAGATAAATTTTTTGCAATCTGTGGCAAAAGCTTAAGAAAACAAAAAAGGAAATGAATTTTAAATGATTATTTTGCACTTTAGTCCCATGTTACATTTTGTTCCCGGTCACATCTCTACTTCAGTCTAATAATTCAATGTTCTTTTAATTTCTGCTACATTTTTAGGTTCTCATTATTAATTTATTCGTGTGCAGGAGTTTTGTTCAGGGTTATTGATCTCAGAAATGCCACACACTTGAGAAGCACTGCTACACACACACACATGCACACAATCTCCATTAATCACCTGCGACTGGATGATGGTGTGGCTTCCATTGAACGGAGACTTGCGATCTTTATCCCTCCGGTGGCGGCTGCTGCGTTTGCTGCGTTGGAGCTGCTGACGCAATTTGGCAATCTGGACAATTTCACACACACACACAAAAACACACGCGAGCGCTATGAAGTCACATTGCGA
Source organism: Gouania willdenowi (assembly GCF_900634775.1). Taxonomy (NCBI): domain Eukaryota; kingdom Metazoa; phylum Chordata; class Actinopteri; order Blenniiformes; family Gobiesocidae; genus Gouania; species Gouania willdenowi. Next base: position 3,736,717 of record NC_041045.1, read on the forward strand.
TGCAGTGGAAAGAATAGTCAGTTGTAGTTTTGGAAACGGACCTCCTTAAGCTGATCCGTGCTCCCACAGGAGGCCGAGCGTTTGTGAGAGCCCCTCCTCCTCTCATCTGCCCAGGCCCTGGGAGTCTGAAACACACGCACACACACACAATTTGCAATTAAAATGTGAAAAGTCTGGGAAGACTGTGTGCCCTGGCAAATATAGTGGATAATCATTGAACGTATGTATTTGGAAGGACTGAGGTATCTACAACTGAATTACTAGCAATTTTTACACAGTGATTCATGTCTGCTGTGATTCTGACTTTATCCTGCTGACCGAATTTGATGCTCTCAAGGGCCGGATTTGGCCCACGGGCCTTGAGTTTGACACGTGTACTAGAGTGTTTACAGTTGAAGATGGTGTTTATGATTAGTTTCAGCCATTCTTTGCAGTAATATAGATCATTGTTCCCTGTTTTGTACATGATTAATTATGTATCGGGCTAACTGCTAAGCTAAGGGTAATAATATCGGACAATATCAGTTAGAAGTTAATATTCAACATCTCTAGTGTTATTTGATGACTTTGTTGTATTTAGCAGGGTTGGGGTCAATTATAATAGTAATTGCTTGAGTCATAATTAATTATAACTATGGTGTGATTATAATTGTAATTAAAAAATATATATGCTGCTGTCGTATTTGTGAGTTTAGATACTTGACTTTGTAATTGCCATGAAAAATCTATAAAAATAGTCAATTATAATTTCACGCAAAACTGAGGAACCATGTTACAGTTCTACACATATGTAGTTAATAATTATTAAAGTAGATTTCATATCAAGTTTTCCCACATTTTACCATTTATTTAAATTTTTTTTAATATAATAATCTGGGGGTATACTGACAAAAAGGCTAACAGGGTAACCAATAGATAGGAAATAAATAAGAAGAGGAAGGTTAACTTTTATTAGGTTATTTATTTTGGGCTCAGTAACTGTGATTAAATTTAATTGAACTTTAGCAATTAAGAACATTGACTTGAGGGAAGAAAAAAAATTGGAATTGGAAAAATGCTGTTAACTGTAATGGTAATTAAACATGTGTAATTGAAGACGTTATTGTAATAAAAAGGAGGTGCACTCACCTGCGTGGCTTTGTCCCTCATGTAGAGAACGTGTTGTTGCTGGCTGTCCTCCTGAGGCCAGGGACCTGTCAGGTGAGCGCCAGCGACCGCGCCCTGCGAGGGCCACAGCTGGATGCAGTGATGGGGGCCCGACCAGAGAATGAGGAGTCAGGGCTGAGAGGAAGGGGTGGACGCTGCAGGAGAGAAGAGTTTATTACTCACTTCCTGCTGCTGATTGTAAACAAGAGGATTTATCAACACATGGTAAACATTCGATAAATCAGCACACACACACACACGTGGCCTGTGGGATTAGCCTGTGCTCGTCCTACTCTGACGGTCTCGTGTGTGTGTGTGTTGATGGACGTGTGTATGCGTGAGTGAGTGGGCTAGCAGATTGATGCTAATCCGTCCCGTGCTGGGTGAAGCGGATGTCTGCAGTTTAAAGCGGAGGGGGAGGGGCACTAAGGGCAGGTAGCTTCACCAGGATTTTGCTGCCATAGCACATTTTCAACTGATCTACTGGTTTCTGCTATGGTATGAAAATAATCCCCTCGCCTAGTATTTTCTGTTGAAACCTAGATATAGACACTGACTAACGAGGTTGGACAGAGAAAAAATAAATAAAATACTCCATCAAATATAAATATATCTCTTTAAAAAAATAGGTTTGACTCAGGAAGTAAAAATCTGACTGCTTTTGATTTGAAAAACCTGATTGTCCATTAATTTCCTGTAATATGGATTGGCCAGATATACATACACACACAGAATTATCTTGATTTATTTTATCTTATCTTTACTTAATTCATCTTATCTTATTTTGACTTATCTCGACTTATCTAAACTTAATTCATCTAATTTTATTTTGACTCATCTTACCCTGACTTTTCTAAACTTATCTTGACCAACCATCCAACTGATCAACCGACAAACCATCCAACCAACAATAACTAATTAATATTTGTTATGATTATTTAATACCAAACAAAATCTAATTGAAATCGAGTCCAAAAAAAACTCAAATCACACACGCACTCAGTTATTTATTATTATTTAAATTTCATTATTAGACAGAATAAAGTACATAATATGCGTTTTCCTGTGTGTGAGTGCCAACATGACAATAAGGATTATTTTATGGGTAAATAGTAGTAGTAGCATATATCAACTAATATTAGCCCCTCTACTACTAATTTCTGTTCAAAACGTAAGATATATTTTTTATTTTATTAACTATAAAGTTATAGACAAAAAAAACATACATTTATTTATCAAGCAAATTATTATTATTTTTATTAATTTTATGAATTATAATTAGTTGTTATTGTAAATAATAAATAAATTGATAATGTTGCAATTTATTTGTATTAAAAAGCATGTACAATTTTTTTTTTTTTTTTTAAGTTGTAAGGCAACATTCTTTATTATACTGATGATAAAATCAGTCAAATTTGGCAGCTTTCACCATGAATTAGTTGTTTTCTGAAGCGCTGTACGTTCATTGACTGCTACATTTCAGGCCTTGACCAGCACAGTACATCCCTGTTGCTAGGCAACGGGCTCCCCAGTGGTTTCCATTGGCACACAGTAGCTCGTGTGTGTTACTGCGCGCCATTAAAATCCACTGTGACTGTTTCTGTGTCTGTCACATAGCAACGCACCTGCTGCAGGTTGGTGTTACAGTAGTAGCAGGAGAAATAGAGTAAATAACACGTACGTAAACACTGCGTGTGAAACAGCAACTTTTAGTGTTTATTATGAGCTAAATGTCAGATATATAATACATTACTTAATTTCATATATTACACCACAGCTAAAATAAAATAATACAAATGACAAATTAAATGAAAATACTTCTTTTGACTCCTTTTCAGACATATGAAATGCTTTATTGTGGAATTTTATACCCTTAAATTAAAAAAATGTTTTATTTTTTAAAAATATGTTTGTCCAGAATAAGTAATTAAATGAATACAAATGACACCCAATAATAATATGAATAATAATATATTAAAAAAATAGTTTCACATGGTTTCTATTTAACTGCGATTATACTATTTTTTAAACCCTTGAACTGAATTGTTTTATTTCTATTTATTATTTTATTTGTCCAAAATATAAATTACACACAATAATAATAATAATAATAATAATAATAATAAACTAACATAATATTGTAAAACTTTGACTAAGATAAGTGGTTCATCTTTTTCAAATTATGCAAAACACTATATATATATATATACACACACACACACACACATTAAACAAAGAACAATTTCTATTTTTACAAACATTTCTACTGCTTGACACAACTCTAAAATATATTGTGATATATTATTATTATTATATTATGATAATTATTAATCCCACTATTTATTCATATGCATTTTACTTAAGTTGCAGTTTATTACATTATGTGTATGTAACAAATCATTGCAAGTCATTCAGTATATAATTAAAGTCCTTATGGCAAATTATTAAGTGAGAAACACTTAAAAAACAATGATCTATTATGATTTATTGATCCATTAGTGACAATGATTATCCTACTGTTTGCTTGTTTTAACTCACAAATCTGAAATCTCCTCCTAACCAAATGCATAATAATCTAACAAATGCTGTATATATTAATAATAATATTATTAATAATAATAATCATCCGTAAAGTAGCAATAATTAAGTGCTAAATGTGGATATATTCAGTAATGTAGGCCTAATGTGTTTACAGCCACACATCGCCCTCCACTCACACAACAACCAGCAACATGTTGGTTATTATGGTGGTTTTATCCACTGGGATAAACAGATGCTCACCTGTATAAATGCGATAGAGGTGTGCTGTGGAGGCCGGCATACAGAACAGAGAGCCAGGCTGTGTTTGTTGCTGGTGATGAGACAGTAAAGAGCCAAAATGGGCGTTGCTGTGCTCGCACACTGCCACTGCCTCCGCCTCGTCTCGCCGCCGTCGTGGATGATGTTTTTTTTTTTCTCGACACGAAGCGGCTCCCGATACGGTTTCAGCGCGAGGACGTAACGGAAGAGGCGATGTGCGTTCGCAGGAAGGCGCGAGGTGTCCAAAAACGACGGTAAACAAATAAAAGAAAGACGTAAATGTAGGAGAAGGTATCGCAAGAGGAAGACGGTGATGCTGTGTTAGCCTCGGCTGACACGAAGGGAACGAGGACCACTGTGAAGTCTGATTGGCACCTCTTACTGCTTCCGGTTATGTTTTCAAAGTAAGACCGCTCAGATAGACGCTTTATTCCTGGAAGCCCATTCCCGCCAGTTAACAAAAAACAAAAACAAAAAACGAATAAAATCCTGATTCTGAGAAAAATAATGAAAAGATATAAGTCATAATTATGAGATCGTATCTCATAATTATCACACATTAAAAAAAAAAAAACACTAGGAAAAGTAAAATAATAATAAAAAATAATTCATAATTATGAGATACTAAGTCATGAGATACTATCTCATAACCTCATTCTTTTAGTTTTCCTAGTTCTTTATTTTTACTGGTGGGAATGAGCTTCCCTCATACTTTGACTATTTTCAGGAAACAATTTTGTTAAATATAAATGTTTAAAAAATCTGTTGCTTCACAAGGATTTATGAATTATTAATATTTTCACCTGCATTTATTTATTTATTTTTACTGTTAGCAGGATTAAACACATTTTGACTACATTTTTCCAAAATATAGACCTTAGGATTCCATAACATTTTGAGGGCATTTGGATTGATATTTGATATATTTAAAAAAAAAAAAAAAAATCCCTCTCTTGTCATTCCTAAAATCAATATTTTGGTTAATATTGACTGATCTTTATGAAATTTGACTCAGTTACGCCAGGTTGGCGCCCTATTTTCAAGCGAAAGCACAGGTTAATTAAACTCATGACTCATCAAAAATGCACACATGGTTTTTCTATTGAAACTAAAGTTGTCAATGTTATAAAGTTAACAATGAAATACACAGTTTCAGTCATTGTTACATGGCTCCTCCTCCTCCCTCCAGGTCTGATTCTCCACTCAGGTGTGGCTGGTTAGGGTTGATTGGACTCAATGTGACGTCCTCAGGTTTTTCCTTCTTTCTCTCTTGGAGATCATTTTTATTAGGGACGTCACTTTGTGTCAATGACAATAAGGTAAACTTATAAATTAGCGTAGAAAGTTATATTGGCCTTTTATTAACAAGCTTCTACAGAGGGCTACTGTCCAAACTACTGTATTTGTGGTGCTTTTTGATATTTTTTTGTTTTGGTATGTGTGTAATGGAAGCTGTGTTTGCTGTGTCTCTCCAGTGTGAAATATCAGTGTTCATTTAACACATTATTTTGACTTAGTTTTAGTCATAGTCGCTTGACAAACATGCAAGTTAGTTTTAGTCAAAATGTAGTCATCAGGACTAGTTATAGTCAACTAAATGCTATTTTTAGAGTTTAAGATTCAGTTACCAAAGATCAACCTGGTATTAATTCATATTAGAGATGCAACGATGTGTCTTTTTTTTTCCCCAAACCGATACAATACCGATATTTTCATATGTGTACTTGCCGATACCGATAGTGACAAACACAAAACACTATTAGGCCAAATGCAATGAATTGGAAGACAGATTTTTATCAAATGTTCCGCTTCTTACAACAAATGTTTCTATATTAGATTAAAAATAAAAAATTGACATTACGACATATTGTCTGTAAAAATAGGTCCCCCTGGTGGCCAAAAACGGAAATTACATTAAATTCAATGGGTGAACTTTATAACTTTAATGTTAGAATTAATGTTTATAAATGCACACAGACAGATTTGATGTGATCAATGCGTGAGATCACATAATCGCATGAGTTCTGATTGGATTACGCTCCATTATAGTTGGATATCAATATGTTTTTTTAATTTACATTTTGTTCAAATGTGATTATTATTATTTTAATTAGTCATAGTCTCATTATTGTCAAAAAATGTAGTTGACAAAAACTATGACAAATTGTAAATAAGAGCCAAGAATGGTGTTACATTAGGATATTTATTATTTTTACTAAAATGCACTACTTATCATTTCTATACATTTTTTTAAATAATTTGATTTAGTTCAATTAATTTCTGAACACATAAAGTCAAACTGTGTGTGATGCCACCTACTCACAACCTCACTGGTGTGGTTTTATTTTGTGGCAGGCAGGTTGACTTCCGCTGTGCTCCTGGCTAACTTGACCGGGCCGCACTGCCGCTGTGACGTAGCGCACCAACGCTGCAGCGCTGCCGCTGATGCTGCAGTTGCTATGGCCGTGGAGCAGACGGTGGAGAGGAGGTAAACAAGTGCAAACACACTACCACAGCCAATAGGATTGGAGTTCCTTTAACAGAAAAAAATAATGCAATTGCAGAGGAATAAATAATGGTTCACATTATGCCCAGAATGCATTTTAAAATTAAATCAGACAATTTAATATGATACTGATGATTATGTATTAGTCTGAGTTGAGTTTACATGTTCTCCTCGACTGTACATGTATTGGGTTTTTCAATTTGTCAGAAGGGACACTGTGTGCTATTTTTATCAAGAAAATTAAAGCAAAAATTAAATTATTTTAAAGAAAAATAACTATAGCTCACATTAGTGCCTTAATATATAATAACTTGCATATATAAGCAGTTTTACATTATACAACAGGGTCAGATTACATTATTTAAAGGTTGCTATTGCTTTCTATTAGCCTTTTATCATTTTCTTTTATATATATATCTCCTTGTATGCATATGCTATAGGTTAACACTAAATACAGTGCAATCTGATTTGCGACAGCTATGCATGTTTTATTCTTGCAAAAAAATGAAGAAATGTTTATATTGCTATAATAAGTGTTTCCTAATTCTAAAAAAATAAAATAATAAATGCTGATTAAAAAATAAAATAAATTATAAGATAATCCCAATTAAAAAAAAATACTTAAAAATGAAAAATTACAATAGCTTGATAAAGATCTGCTGCTCTGAAAAATCTTTAAAAAAAATTCTGAACAGTGGCTTCCAGGTTTAGCACAAAAGAAACTCATTAAAATAGTGTTATTTTTGTATAAATTCAAAGATTGAAGAGTCTCAAATCATCAAAAACTCTTCACATTATTTTTGAAAAGTCTTAATCGTAATGACGAGTAATTGTCTGCAACAATTACCTTAAATATAAGGTAATTTGTTTGGTAAGAATGATTTTAAAGTAATATTTTTGCCATTTGCTTCATGTAAAGCTCCTGAATACAAATGCATACATTTAGGAATTAAATACATTTTAAGAAATTACAATATATATTTAGGATAACAATTTAATGCATTAAACGAATGATTTTTCTAATGAAACAGCAGACCTCAAGAACAAAGGTTTCATACATTTATTGGGATTTTTCTTTCATATTGACTTGAAAATGTTTACAGAAACTGTACCAAGCGGATGCATAGCAATGGAATCAAAGGCCGTGTCCATTGAATGCGGAACAGAATTCCATAAAATTGATACAAATATTAATGTAATACACGTACATGGGGTTGTGTTTTTTTTTTGTTTTGTTTTTCTTTTTTCTCTCATACAAATCACGGGTTACAAAATCATAAATGAGAATCATTTCATGTGCCCCAAAGCAGCACTGAAAATGTAGAATGTGTAGATGTGGAGATGTTGGCACGCCTGTACACAAGGCCTCCAACCAGTTTAGTGCTTGAAATAAAATAATAATAATAAAAAAAAAAACACAACAAGCCCCCACACAGTATTTCCAACATCCAAAAAAAAAAAAAAAAAAAAAAAGTCAAAAATCCAGCGTGCTTTAGAGGGAGTTTGGTGTCTTTGTAAGTCTAGATTCTGTAATATGATAGTGTTCTTTTCTTTTTCAGTCTCTTAACAGGCAGATAAACAAGGTCCACAGTGAGAGTAGGTAACAGATCCCGCCCCAGTATTGATCAGGTGATTGTAGAGCTCATGCAGACCACTGTACATTTCCAGTCTGCTGGGATCGATTGATTGATTAAAGATAGTCACGAGAAGGAAAAGAGGAAAAAAAAAGGGGGGGATTGTCGTGTGTTTGGATGAGATTGTGAACAACAATAACAAACAAAAAAAGATTGTGACTATTCATAAGTGCAATAAAAATCAACAGATCAAAAGTAATTGACGAAAGACGACAAAAAGAGCAAGACAATTAATTACTAGAGGCGAGATAAACATAGAAAGCATTTAAAAGCTACAGCCTATTGCACAATTTAAAAATGTATGTCACAGAGAAATGGATACATGGTCAAAAACAGGATTGGTATTGCATACAAATTGAGGAAACAATACAATAATAAAAAAAAACATAGTTTGTTCTGTCTTTTAAGACCGACTTCTTTTCCAATTCAGCAGCGAGTCTTGATTGTTTAAGTTTAGAGACCACTTCTTTATGGCGGTCACGACAGACGGGACTCCAGAACACTAGTTCACATAAAAGTGCTCGTTGAAAGAAAGATGGAAACAGATTGTGATGATGGACTGATTGTTAAGCTCATGAGGACGAAACGGAAACACGCCAACGGGTGAGATTACTAAAACGCAGGGAGAAGCCATTAAGAATGCTGCATAGCTGGATTCCATTTAAAGCGAAACGCAGGAGTGAGACGGACCTAATTACTGTACATGATCAGACTCGACTGTTACTGTTTTTCTTCCAACACTCCATAGCTTCCTCATGCTGATCCAGAGTAGTGTTCACCACTCTTCTTCTTCTTCTTCTTCTTGTCTTTGATTTTCTTTCTTTCTTTTTTAAATACTACTGTCCGAGTTCACACTTGTTTATCGCTAGACTCGCACGCCAAGCCGCCCCCCCTCAGGTAAATGGCCGAGCCCGACTTGGGCCGGTTCTGACCGTGGCCCTGACCACGGGCCGAACCGTTGTTGTTGACCTCCGACCCCCGGCTGTCTGTGGTGATCACCCATGTGGTGGGGCGCCACTTCTTCAGCGAGTACGGTGTTTTCACTCGCTTCTTGATCTTTTCTCCTGTTCCCAAGGCCCCATCAACCTGGCCCAAATCACCACCTATAGGAAACGGCAACAAAACAACGTTTTGAACTTGACTTCAGCTAAATTAAATGACGTTCGTAGTATCTTTGTAGGTCAATATTTAAAAAACTTTGTTAAACATTGTTTAACCCCCAAAAACAAATTCACAAAATGGCTCCAAAAATACACAAAGCAAAGAACAACGCCCCCCCCCCCCCCCCCCAAAAAATATTTAAAATGAGAGAAAATACACACATTATGAATTCAGAAAGAAAAATAAAAAAACACACAAAATAAAATGCAAAAAATTACAGAAAATACATAAAATGACAATATAATGAAACAAAGAGAAAAACTACAACAAAAACACTGAAAATACAGAACCTATTGCGCAACAAAAAAACCACAAAAGTGACAGAAAAATATATAACGTGACAACAAAAACACATAAAAGTTTGGTAACTAACTTTAACTAAACTAAATGATTTAGTATTTGATAAAAGGAAATACCTAGTGAGGTCAGGTCCTGTGTAGTGAAGGACAGGTCCAGGGAGTTGGGTCTCTCTGGTCTGCGGGACCTGTTCTGCCTGAGCAGGGCCTCCCCCCTCATGGTGACGGTCTCCCCCTGGGAATCCTCCACCACCGACCCCGAGTTCTCCCCTGGGGGTCCAGAGGTTTCCCTGCTGCCACCCTCGCTGCTGCCTTCGTCTGCTCCTCCATCGCTCTCCCCCCCGCTCTCCCCTCCCCCCTGGCCGCGGCCCGTGTTGTTGTTGCTGTTGTTGTTGTTGTTGGTGTTGGGGCGCGCAGAGCGCAGGATGGCCACGCTCGACGGCGCCCCTCGTGGATCGGGGTGTTCTCGTTCGCGGCTCAAAAGCGGTTCGTTCTCGTCAGGGCTGGCTGTGATGACGCCCAGGCTCAGCCGGTTCTCGTCCAAGGTCAGGGACGCCGACCCATTCTGAGCAACGCTGGACACTCCGAAGCCAGTTGCTCCGGCGGCCGAGGTGGATGAGATCCCAGCGCTGGCATGACCATTGCTCATGCGTCCCACGCTGCCGTTGGCGTGCGTGTCTCGATGCGCGGCGATGTTGTTGGTGCCGGCGCTCCTGTGAGCCTCTGGGACCACATTCGTGGCTGGGACTGAACCAACGTTCGTCTTGGATCCTTCCACCTGCCTCAGGTTGGACTTTCCTGAACGTCCGAACTTAAACCTCAGCGAAGACGACGACGACTCCTTCTTGTTGGGTTTGTTGCGCAGGGGCAAACTGGACGGTCTCTTGGGTAGATTCTGCTGCTTGGGGAGAGGGAAGATGGCAGTTGGCATGGTGGCAGCGGGGTCCGCAGCCCCTGACGCCTCGCTGGCCATCTTAATAAGCGGGTACAGCAGGCTGGAGCTCCCGGGGCTCAGCGGGTCAGGTGAGCAGAACTGCTTCTGCGAGTGCTCCATCAGGTTCTCGTCCGAGCTCTCCTTCAGGTTCTTGTCCACCTCTTTAGGATCCAGCTTAGTGGTTTCCAGGTCCTCCTGGGTCAGGTGGAGGCAGACGGGGACCGTAGAGGCCCCTGTGGTTCCCTCGGACTCTGAGATGATGGTTGTGGTTGTGGTGGAGGCCGAGGGGCTTCCTCTCAGGCCCGTACTGGTGCTGCTGCCCTCTGGACTGGGCAGGCGGGCGTTGGCCTGCTGCTGGCGCTCCTGATTGATGGAGTTCCTGTTTCTCTCTCCAGTTCCCACCCCAGATCGACCCGTCATAGAGGCAGTGGTGTCCACCTGCGTGTTATTGGGAACACCCTCTTGCTCTTCGATGTAGGTGGCGGGATGATCCGTGTACGGGCCAGACTTTGGCGTCATGCGGTTTCTGAAACAATGACGATAATGTCACTAAAACTGTGAATATGTCCTAATAACAGTTAGTGTGAGATTCCATCTACCTCTCGTTGTGCAGTGTGGTGGACATGGGGTTGAGGGTGGGGCTGACGGACTTGGAGCGGTCCCATATGAGAAGCAGCTCGGCTAATCGCTCCTCAGCACACTGCGCTGTGAGACGAGCTTCTGCGTCCTGGTCCCAACAATCCTCCATCGTCTCTTTCAGGGAGCGAACTGCCTGCAACCGTGGTAACAAAACAAGTCTTAACAAAAAAGATTGTTTGACTTAAACTTTATTTCTAATAGAAAAAGTAAAGTCAGGTAGTAGCTCACCACTTTCATTTTTTGCCTCTTATGGTTTTATCCATTACTGTTTATTGTGTTGTGTACATATGTTCTACTATTTTTACCTCTTATCTGTTTTGTCATTTTGCCTATTTCATTTTATTGTAAAGCACTTTGGCATAACTGTCAAGTTTTAAATTTGAAAATAAGGGAAATTTCCTGGCGCCCACTACGAGCCGTCCCACCCTCCCAACCAAGCTCCAGTATCCCTTATATTTTAAGATAGATGTAAAAGAAATCTAAAATACTCACTTATTAAATACAATGATGTGATTATAATCTGGTAGGTCGATCTTTATTAACATTAAAATGCTGTGAACATTCCTACTAGGGCTGGTGATATGGACCAAAACTCATATCTCAATATATTTTCTCAAAATAGTGAAATATGATATAAATCTAGATAATTTTATCAAATAAAGTCTGACCAGAAAAACAATTCTGGGTTAAATTTGCTGATGCTAAATGCTACACAGGGACATTTATTAACAAACAGCTGATCAATATGTGACACTCATTAATCATCTAACTGAGCTTTACATGTTGTTCTGAGAAGTAAAAGCAGCGATTCCTAAAACTAGTATTTTGATACATAATAAGCTAATATATATATGAAATATTATAGTTTTCTATATCACCAAAATAGAAAACTCGATACATCTTGAATATAAAACAGCCTAAATAAAAACATAAATGTGTATATGAAGCACATGTTTATTTAATATACTTACAGTTTATATACAAATCAACACATTACTGTTAATTTCACGTTGCTCGTCTTAAAGTTAAATATCATTTCCTTTAAATTTCTCATGATCACTCATGTGGTTCTCTGGTATTCACTAATGACTTATTAGACACATTTATTACAGACTTTACATTATTTAACACTTTATAAACAGTGTATATTTGTGATTTTTCATGGTGACTTACGTCATTCCTTCCCCCGTGGTAGACGTTAAAATCTCAGTTATTAATCTAACAGAACGTGTAACTGTGTTCCATCCTCATGGTCTTTATGAAGATAGACTCTCTGTCACATTTTACAACGTATTTACACCAGTTCTTTGTTTTTTTTTCACCAGAACGTCTTCATTTATCATCTCTGTTCCGAGTTGTTTCCGGGTTTGTTGCCGCTGTCAGCACTAATCTCGCGAGAACTGCCACTCAGGCCATTTCAGGTGGAAGTTCTCATGAGGCGAGTGACGGCGTTCAGTTTAGTTAGACATCTTTTAATTATTATTACATTAAAATACGGGATATTTACAGGAGAATACCAATACGGAAAGATAGCGGGAAAGAGGGGAAAAATACGGGCGTTTTCCGGCCAAAACGGGATACTTGACAGGTATGCTTTGGTCATGATCTATTATTAGTATTAAAAGTAAGATTTTACTGATAGAAACTGAAGTATAATTGGCTTTAAATTAGGTCTACAGTTATTCAACATTACTATTATTATAACCTTTATTTAATCAGGCAAACCACATAACAATAATCTCTTGACACTATACTGAAAATGGTCTTACAATGATTAAATAACACATAAAACAAAGTCACAAGTGAATAAAGAGCAATACATACAGCACAATCGTAACAAGAGCTCATAGAAAAAGGACCAGTATCCAAATAAGAACTTGTGAAAAAGTTTCTATACTGTATATTTATACACGTCAGCATTAGGAACGTTTAATAAAGGTTAAAATAAATCAATACATTTTAAATGCAGCCCCTTTGTATTCATTTTGCATGTTACAAAATTCATGATCAGTGGCAGCGTTTCCTCCCCGCCACACACACACACACACACACACACACACACACACACACCTACCAAGCTGTTCTCTTTCCAGGCTTCAGGGAACTTTGGCCGCTGCTTTTCCCTGGACACGAGGACCTGCATGTCCTCAAACGTCGGGTGGTTTCCGGCCTCCGCCTGAAAGGCCATCTGGTACTCTGGCACGGACTCGCCTGGTGGACGACGGTGATGCACAGAGGAAGGATGTCACGTAGGGGAAAAGTCACCATTAACATATTCACTCTTTAATCAATGATGCTGCGTCTGCTGCTGTGGAACCAGATTCAGAATGTGTGCGTGTGTGTGTGTGTCACCAGGGAAGAGGTCGGTGCATCTCATGAAGGTCTCCCAGTAGACCAGGCCCAGGGCGTACATGTCCACTTGCTTCAGTGCTGACTCACAGTCTCTCAGGTTCACGGCTCCTTCCAGAACCTCTGGAGCCATATAACGGATGGTCCCCACCTGGAAACAAGACCAAATAAGTGTGACGTAAGTGGGCGTGTTTTTTTTTTTTTTTATTAAACCATAATAACGTCTTCATACAAAAAACAAGTAGCGCCGATTCTTCTTCTTCTTTAGATTAACTCTATTTCTCTTCAATTCGTCCAGTGGTTCTCAAACTTTCAAGCCCATCCTGATCCCATTGACCTTCAAATAATCCTTCACAAATAACACTTTTTCAAATGAATTTAATTAAAATTATTTGTATAGCGCATTTCATACCCATGGGAACTTGATGTGCTTCACATGAAAACATTCAACAGCCTAAAAATCAACAAGAACATTAAAATCATCAACAAACACAATATAACAACATGACCCAAAATCTCCTCTCAATCATACGCAGTAGAGAAAGAGTTTCTTTAACACTTATTTAAAAATGTCCACATTGGACGCAGTTTGTTCCACTTTTTAGCAGCATAACAACTAAAGCCATGTTTGTAACATTGTAATTCACAATTCATCAAAACCTAGATTAAACTAATCGCCTGCAGAGAAAAGCAATGTAAAAGTAGCCAAAAATACATGAAATAAGGTTTGTAATCTTCAGAAAACAAAACAAAAAGGTAATTCAGTGCACGTGTGAAATGACAGAGAACGAGTAACATAATATTTCAAAAATAAATAAGAACGATATTTAACAGAATAAAGTTCAATTGTAGTTATCATATTTTAGTTGTTTTGTATTTAAGAGACTTTGATAAGAATGACTGCATATTATCAGTCACACTTTATTTAAAATATATATATGTTGTTCATTTGATACTTATTAAAAACACACACTTATGACTGTATATTGTTAATATAATTACAAAATTTCATTTTTTCACATTTTTAGTTGATGATGTACCTTGGGATTTTTTGTTTTTGGTTAAAAAGAGTTTGAAAAACACTGAACTCGCCTACGTGTTTAAATTAAAACACGACGACGTATTTGTACAAAAAAAAAAAAAAAAAAGTTGTGCGGATTCTTCTTTAGCTTTACTCTATTTCTCTTCTAAAAACGCTGATTCATACTTGGTCTGTCACGGATTCAACCTAAAATAAAAATAAAAAACGTTTTTTTTTTTTTTCTCCCGTTGCTGCAACGAGTAGAGTTCAGTAAAACGTGATAACTCTCCTCATGGGGGCGCTGCCCGTTAACTACCCTATATCTCACCTCACTGATGGCTGCGTTCTCCTCCTCTCCGTGACGCGCTGGCCTGTTTCCCGTCAGCTTCATGGACAGCCCGAAATCGATGATGACACATGTGCCGTCAGCCTTGACCAGAATGTTCCGGCTGTTCAGATCCCTGTGGGAGACCGCTGGCTTGTACACATCTTAGGAGAATAGAAGACAGAATCAAATTAGTGTTCACTGCCAGCAAGGTTGGCGTCAATTAATAATGAGCAACTGTAATTGATAATGAATTACATTTATGACATAATTATATTTGTAATTGAAAAAATCTTCTGCTGTTGTAATCATAATTGACTTTGACAGTTTTTATAAAATTTTCACGACAATCATGATTTAATTAAACGCAAAACTGTGGAACCATGTTACAGTTCTGTGGCGTACACATACATAGTTACCGACAATCATTTTACCTTATTTAAAAAAATATATTGATTGATTGATTGATTAGGAAGCCTAACAAGGTAACCAAGAGATGAAAAACAAGGTGGTTGATATTTTTTAGTGTATTTTACAGCTGATTTAAGACATGGGTCAAAACTGACCCATTATCATAAAAGATGCTAACACAAGGGGAAGGTTATGTTTTATGTTTTTCTATATTAAAGGCTCAGTAATTGTGATTAACTGTAATTTAACTTCAGTAATTGGGAATGTAATTGTAAATGACTACAGGGAAAACATTTTTTTTATAATTTTAATTGGAAAAAATGCTGGTCAACGTACTGTAATCATAAATGAGTTGTAATTGAACATAGATAATTGAAGACATAATTGAAAAATGTAATTGACCCCAACTCTGGCAGCCAGTGTTATGTTCATTAAAAATGAATGATAATAATTGCCTAAAGTGCGTAATATTATTTATTTTCACTGGAGTAAGATCCACATGTACAACTCATGGCCCGGGGGCCAAATCCGGCCTTTTGGAGCATCCAATTCGGCTCGCAGGATAAAGTAAAAATAACTCACAAAACATGAAACTCAACTCAAAAACTATATTCTTACAAAATCCTTCATTTTTCCTGAAATTATTCCATAATATTTCCCTTAATTAAATAGAAATTCATCACAAAATGTAGGACATTTAAAGTGAATATCCTATCATTCATTACTTGAATATTGTTGGTTTCTTACATATTTTGCATTTTACGTATATGTAGAAGTGGAAACTAATGAATTACTCACTTTCCCACATTAAATCTGTGGCCCTCTTGAGATCAAACTTCTCCGTATTTAGCCCCTGAACTAAAATGAGTTTGACACCCCTGCTCTAATCTGATCTAATCTACAACAATGGGATTAGGAGCACATCAGAAAACAGGGTGTGCTCTGTGGGTGTCCAGCAGGGGGCGCAGTGACATGAAGCTGACAGCAGCACAGCTCTTTTCATCTCCCGTCACTGCCCTGACCATTAACTCCAGCTCATCCCACTTCTCATCCTTCAGCACTTTTCCTCCCTCGTCACTTGGAGGTGGGTTTGATGTGTATCTGCGGGGATGAAGGGAATGGAGGAGGGCTCTGAGCAGCCTCTGAGTCTGAGAGTTACTGACATGATGGGGTGGGGGGGTGGGGGGGGGGGGATAGATCTGCACTTGGGTTCAGTTGTCAACTTGAGCCTCTCAGAACTGATTGCATCGAGCCACAGGGATATTCATGTGTTATCCGAGTCCCTGTCCTGCCTCTCTATCTCTCCACTTTCCCATTTGTGTAGCGAGCTGGAGGCCCGTCTATAAATACTCTTGGTGGTACGTGTGCACGGTCAGTGCGTGTGCTTGTCCGAATGCAGGGATGCAAATCGTTTCCGAGGCTAAATGAGCACGAGCGCCACATGACAGCCTTAGAATAAATAAATACTTAAATGTGACCAATGAACTACTCGTTTCAACTCTGTACGTCACCAACCTTTTATTATTGGCTCAACTTCTTATGCTTTTAATACATGTGTTTAACAAGCCCACTAATTATTCTTCTACTGTACAGCCTCAGAGGAATTAATGTCGAGCTCATTCTGACTTTAGCCTGGTTAGTCAACAGTAGCAAACCAATATTACACTTAAAGGAAGTTTAAATCCAGAAGAATCAGTGCATTAACTTCAAACATAAGTAAAGATAAAACTATTAAAATGTGCTTGTTTTTTTTTTTTTAAACAATCAAATCAATCAAGTATAAGCTAGAAATAAGCAACTTTTATCACAGCTGGGGTCACAAAAGTGAGTCACATTATCAACATTTGTGTCGGCATTTAAAATAATCCCCAATCTGAGCATTAAGACAGGAGAGAATAAAGGGTTTAGTGTGTTTTTCTATATATTTTTTTTCTGTAATGCTTGTATATTTTTGTTTTGTGTGTTTTTTGAGTCATTTTGTGTAATTCTTATGGGTTGTTTTGGGAGTCGGGTGGTGTATTTTCTGTAGGTCTGTGTTTTTTATATTACTTTTCAATATTTTTGGAGTCATCTGTGTTTGTTTTTGTTGTACTTTGTGTATTTTTCGGTCAATTTGTGTATTTTTGTTGTCCTTTATTGTCTTTTTGGAGTCATCTTGTGTTTTTTTTTTTTTTTTTTTTTGTATTTTTGGAAATAATTTTGAGTGCAATTATGTCATTTCTTCATTGTCAGTTACTTTAAGAGCCGAACAAATTGTGCTGTAAGCGATAACGTCTGAAAGTCAACAGTTTTTTTTTTTTCCGCCAGCGGCTCACCTCCTTTGATGAGCTCAGTGTGCAGGTACGCCAGTCCGCGTGTGACAGAGTGAGCCAGTCGGCAGCTGCCGACCGAGTCGTTGGTCTGCATGCTCAGGTAGCGACTGAGGGAGCCCTGAACACAAGAAATGTGTGCGGCAAAATAAATACAAAAAAAACAAGATGAGAAGCATTTAATTCTGCAAAAAGTAGTCTATTATAAAACAGGTTCCCAGCATTTGGATTGGGAGTTACTCATTTCCCATCGCTCCATTCTCAATCAGCCTTTATTTACATGAATGGTTGCACCCCCCCCCACCACCCCCCCAGAGTTAATTCACACATCCATTTACTCAGAAATGACATTACGAGTGCTCATTGTGAGTCACTTTGAGAAACATTTACGTGAATGCATTATGTGGGCCTGTCTTCTGACCTTGCTCGCTCTGCGTTTCCATGACGATCTGAGTGAGACTCGTGGTTAAATTCACAATAATCGCCTTTCATTGGACGAATGGAAGTCAGCTGACGTATAATTAGCAGAAGTTTGCTGTAATGGCGACCATTAGTTGTGTTCAGGTCCAACCACTTTCATACTGAAGAGTTCCAGGATGAAGCATTTAGCAGTGGCTGCTGTGGTGCATTTTAGGGACGATGCATTCAAATACTGTCCAGAGTGAAATCTTTAATAATAATTACTATGTATTAAATTACCTGGTATTAAAATGCAATATCTTTTTAATGTTTTTTTTTTAATTTTAAAGGACACATTAAAAATAAGTTGGAACAAAGAATGGGATAAAAAATAAGAAAATAGTGAAATATCTCTTTGTTGGCTTAAAAAAAACCAATAAATATACATAATGCATATGGTACATTCTTCATAAAAAAACTAAAGCTAAATACCACGACACTGTAACCCAATAGTTCTTTTTTTGTTAAATATTTTAATCCCCCCATTGCAACAAAATGGGTCAAACTAAATGTAACCTCTATTGAAAAATGTAAAAAAATTGTAATCTTCTTTAACACTCATAAAATGGTTTATCATACTGTAGAGTGTAGAACTGGTCTCACCCTGGGACCCACATTTTCCCACAGTCATTAAACACATTTTTTTTTTTTAGAATTCAACCAAACAAATTTGGTTTTTCAAAAATAGCTGTTGAAAACACACATTAATAATCTTTTTTAAAACATAAATCTATATATTTGACTGTGCAACATGCATTTCACAGCATGCCTGTCAAAAGAGAGGTTTCTTTCAAAATAAAATAAAAGTCAAAAGTCATGCTAAATCAACTTATTTGAGCTTTTAACCTTGTTAAAATGTTAATTACTTATCAAAAACACACCCAAAGTATTATTGGGGTTCCTTCCTGTATTTCTGAGCAATCCTCACTAATCCTGCTCTGCCCTCTTCTGAAAAATGAGCAGGTCCTCTGGTTCAGACTTTAGTGACATCACTAAAGTCTGAACCAGAGGACCCGCCCCCTCCAGGAAGTGCCTACTGCCAGCGCGGACTCTGGTTCTAGAACGTAAAGCTCCACAGAACTACACGCCTCTATCTTTAGAAATGTGTTTACAAAGTTTCGTGGGCATTCTTGTTGCCCATGCTGCTTCGCCGGGGCTTTAAGGCTACATGAAATGGGCGGCGCTCACACGGGGAGAGGCGGCGGCGCTCCAGACGAACCAAGTTCCAAGTTGAAAGAAAATAAGTCATATTTTTGAATAAATTAGTATTTTGTTTTGCAAAATGTTAAATATTAACCATATGTGGCTGTCGTTGACTTTGGAAGGTCTAAAATAGCATGATATACATCCTTTAAGTAGTTATTTTTTGACCAGCTGTCCACGACCTTTTGGGTCCCAACCCATCAGTTGAGAATTGCTAGTTCAGAACAGTAAAAACAAATATAATTAACATAAAATAGAAATAATAAGAGGAAAAAAAAATATATATATACATACATACATTGCTGTGAAAAACACATATTATGACACAACAGTGAAGCTGTTGAAGCAGTGAAACAAACAGTAGCACAGCTGCTGCTGCTTCTCTGGCTCTGAAAGGTCGGGGGTCTTTAGAGCAAAGGATGGGCTGAGATCCGGAAATGCTCTGTGCAGTAAACCAGCAGGAGCGCTTTTAAAGAGAGCCTGTTTAGTTTGCTGCACGCACAGAGAATAACACGCCAGAACAGACAACACACACACACACACACACACACAAGGCTACGCAAACAGCTACTTACATGTGGATAGTAGTCCATTACCAACAGGTACTCTGTGCGTCCTTCTGAGCTGATCCGCTCGTCTGCAGCCACAAAGTGGGCGATGTTGTCGTGCTCGAGCAGCGGTAGCCGATAGATGGAGCACTCGTTCAGGAAGTTCTGTCGGTTGGACGCGGTGAAAACCTTGACGGCGACGGGCCGCTCGTCCAAGGAGCCGCAGAACACTGAGCCGTATCTGCCACGGCCAATTAGCTGAGAGTAAAAGAGGGAGAATGTTAAAAAAAAAACAGCTATTTGTTGAGACTTAGAAGTAAGGCTGGGATCAATTACATTTTTCAGTTACAATAAGGTCTTCAATTACAATTTTTTTTTTTATCCTCAAAGTCAATTACAATGACGTTCTCAATTAAACAATTACTGAGCCTGAAATAAATAACCTAATAAAAGTTCACTTTCCTCACATGTTAGCTTTTTGTTAGCATCTCTTATGAGAACGGGTCCTAAATCAGCTGTAAAATACACTAATATATATATTTAATTTCTTTCCTATCTATTGGTTACCTTGTTGGGCTTCCTAATCAATGAAAATATAGATTTTAATATTTATGGCGTGGGCATCTGAGCCTTTTTTGTGCCTTATACCCTTTGATTTAATTTTTTTTAAATGGTTAAATGTGGGAAAGCTTGATATGAAGCACATTTTTATTAATTATTAACTACATATGTGTAGAAGTGTAACATGGTTTTCCCAGGTTTTTTTAATCAAATTTTCATGGCAAATACAATTACAAAGTCAATTACATTTTAATTGTAACCGAGTACGTCCGCTGCCTGGGAACCATCGCTTGTTTCCAACAACTTTCCACCTTCCAACATTTATCTCCGTGTGTTAAAGATATTGTATTTGTTTTGTCTGGGGGCAAGCATCTCTGGTTTCCTCCTCCTCCTCCTCCTCCTCCAAGGCTCAGAGATTGTCACATTAACATGTCCCTGCATCTGATAAGACACAAGGACGGCCTTATGAACTAGTAGAACGCTCCAGTCGTCAGTTTTTTCTCACTGAATGGATGTCCGGGGGGGGAGGAGGAGAAAAAAAAGAAAACACAGCTGCACCTGTTCAGCGGGTCATCGTGCCACATGTGACACAAGCTGGTTGAGACTTTGAGACAAGCTTACGATCTCATCAATCAGCCAAAACCTGCTCGAGATCCTCTCCAAAGACTAAACAGTTAAAGGGCTATTTTAGCGTTTTCCCACACTGACCGCTCGCTTGTGTTTGTGTTTGAAGCCAATCTGTGAGATCCATCAGCTGAGGAATGTTGGATGTGTGATGATGACTGCGTGCTTCTTCGTGGATCGAGCAAACTGACTTACATAAGCCTGGTTATTCATAAGGTCACGTGATCACATACTGTGATATTTATTTTCACTGAGCAACCAGAGGCATGGTGTGTACTAGGGGTGTACATTTGCCATTAATATGACGATACGATTCATAATTTGCATGTCACGATACGATATATACCGATGCTATACAATGGTATGAAATACAATTTATTCCCTTTTTTTAAACTTGCAAGAACAAGTAAATGGTAACTAACTGTAAAAAAGTACCAATATCAAAAACAAGTGGTTTGTTTATCAAAAAACTTCTACAACAGATTCTGATTTAGTTAAGTTCTTATATATATATATATATATATATATATATATATATATATATATATATATATTTAAAAAGGAAACCCATGCATGTATAAAAGTGCCCAGTACATTTTATTAAACTAAAGTGCCATCAACATCCAAGCTAAAATGCATTGAGAAGTGAAGTAGTTTAACAAGGTCTGATGTGCTATGTTATTAAATAATTTTATTGTTAAAAAGTATCATTTAAAAAAATGATACTTATAGCAACCTTTAAATGATGTAATCTGACCCTGTTGTATAATGTAAAGCTGCTTATATATGCAAGTTATTATATATTAAGGCACTAATGTGAGCTATAGTTACATACACTTTGATTTTATCTAACAAAAATGAGAAAAATAGTAGGAAATTTGATATCTTCTCCTTTAATATTTCATGTATTTTTTCAATGTCACTTGTAATGTAGTTGAGAAGTTCTTGCTCTACCTGTCATTCAAAAAAAGGCTCTTTGCTTGTTTGCCTTTATTTGTGTCAGAACGTCATCAAATTACCATAACCTGCCACAATACGAGCTTATGCTCCTCCATATGTATCAGGGTTTCATCGAGATCAGATTAAAGATCAAATTCCTATTTCCGTCCACTTGGCTCTGTTACTCTTCCTGCTGTGATGAAATGATAAAAGTCACATTGAAGTGACAGGAAACGGTACACTTTGATATCATTTCGGGTGTGTTTCTAACTCCTTTTTCCTTCTGCTTCTAGTTTTGGCTTCCTGTGTGAAGACGGAATGACGCCGCCGACGGATCAACCAGCCACGCTTCAAACAGGCGAGGATAAATCCGTAGAATTCAGGGAACAAAAGATACAGTGCGGACTTGAAGGATTACTTTTCTCAAGGCTTAATGCTATTTCACAGGCGTCTGCAGTGCACGGCTAGGCTGCCCTGAGGAATGAAGATGGCATGTTGCTGTAGAGGTGCAGCAGCTCTGTGATGACGACGAGGTTGTAATTATTTGAATAACAGAAGAACAATTTTGAGCGATTGCTGCGCTCTCGCCCTGGTGTCTCATGCGCTTATTCGAGAGTTGTGTTGGCACTTTGCTCCACTGAATAATCCAGAATCTCACCTGCGCCTGAACGCAGCAGAATTTAACTTGGAAGCTCAAATCTGCATGTGGAGCCTCCGAGGCCTCGTTTGCATGGGCTACTTAAGATTTAATCACCTTCCACTTCAACGTAGTGAGCAGCGGCACAGCAGGGGGCGTGAAGTTCATTTAGTACATACAGTAATTATTAAAAAGTGCCTCAACGGGACTTGTAGCATTTTTAAGGTGCAAAGTAACTACAAAACGTTCAACTACAAAAAAGGTAACTGATGGAAACTAATGCAGTGTAAATAATTCAAGGCTTTGGGTGAATTATTTATGGTTCAATTACAATTACAGTGACCAGGATTTTTTTTATCTATCAATAACAATTATTTATTTTTTTTTTCTTCCCTAAAGTTCAATGACAATTACTAATCATTATGCAGTAATATTAGCCAATATAAATATGCAGGCTATGGAAATTTGAAGAAAAGGCCCACTACCCCTCAGAGATGAGTTAAACACAGAGAAAGAAATTCATGAACATACGATAGGGCTGGGCAATAAATCGAGATTCAAGATATATCAAATTTTCTATTTCGGCGAAACAGAAAATTACATTATAGGAGAAAAAGCCAAAAGTGGCACATATTGCGCAGCTGTTTGTTAATAAATGTGCCTGCGTGGCATTTTTCATCAGCGAATTTAACCCTGAATTGACTTTCTGGAGTTCATTTGACTTAAAAATATCAAGATTTATACAGTCATTTTTAGGAAAAAATATTGAGATAAGTTTTTGTCCATATCGCCCATCCCTAACGTACAAATGTATGTAAATATGAAAATGAAGTAATCTGCTTCTAATCCTGAATAACATCATAGGATTTAACATCCTTCTGAAATGGTAGAACAGGTGATGAGTCCAACTGAGTTACTCTATTATCACATGTATGTATGAAGATTAATTGATTAATATGACACATATGTTGCTAATTGTTAACTGTGTGTGTTTAATCCATAGAAATGTAAATGTTTTCCTTTAATGTTTTGATTTTTTCCTAAGTTTGTAATTAAGATGTAATTGACCATTTTAGTTGAATATTCACATCAATTACAAAATAAATTATCTGAATTCAAATTATATCGCCAAACTTTTTAATTTCAATATCAGTTGTAATTACACTAAATAATTATCAATTGCATGATTTCAATTAAAATTGACCCTAAGCCTTGATCATTTTGAACATCTTTATATTTCTTATTCAAAATATTTCATTTAGTTTTGAAGAATACAAATGGCAGTAACAATGAATCGACTTGAGGATTTTGATGAATTTCAATCCTAGATAAACAGATGAAACCAAGCAGGGAAGGTCATGTGACCACTGACCTCCAGCAGTTTGAGATTGTCCAGGTCCAACGAGCTCTCCGATCCAGCAGCTTCCATCATGTTCAGGTTGTGAAGGCCTGGCTTTCCACTTCCTGACCACAGATACGCAGATGTCAGCGCTGATGTCAACACTTGAGATTAGTTCTCACTCTAACTGAATTCATTGAAACTCCGCCAGAAACATTTAGGCAGCCACGAATAATGAATGTTCCTTGCTTCCCAGCACAGAGGGGTGCCATGGTAACTCACCGCGCATCATGCGATAACCAAAGAAGGCTGCTACGGCGACCACAGCCAGCACAGAGACAGTTGCCAGGGCGATAATTACGGTCTCTTCGTGGCGTAGTGCGTGATGGTCTGCAGGCAGGAAAAGGATGCGCGTCAAGAACAGAATAGAGTAAATACAGAAGAATGCGTTAAACTATTTGTTATGTTGCGA
Source organism: Gouania willdenowi (assembly GCF_900634775.1). Taxonomy (NCBI): domain Eukaryota; kingdom Metazoa; phylum Chordata; class Actinopteri; order Blenniiformes; family Gobiesocidae; genus Gouania; species Gouania willdenowi. Next base: position 3,761,029 of record NC_041045.1, read on the forward strand.
CTGAATGGTGTTTGATTAGTGTCAATGTTAAACTAAAGGCTGTGAACATTGTTCCACATGGTTACTCAGGTAAAAGAGCCCCAGGAAATTTTTGTAGCCCTCGTGTTTTGCAGCAGACGGGTGTGGTGGCCATCTGCTCTGTGTTCATCCAAGTATGTTTTTTTGAAAAATTTTAGCCCAATTTTCCTTATTTTAACCCTTTTTCTGCAACTACACAAAACTTATCATATTTCAACCTATTTTCATCAATTTTTCTTACCATATTTTTGTGACATTACTCCCATTACTGCCACTTTAATGCATTTTCTGCACATTTTATCCACTTTTAAGACATTTTTGGCACTTATGAACCCTTTTCACCACCTTTTCCACCATTTTTTTTTGCCACTTTTAACCCATTTTATTTTTGATCAAAACAAGGATTTACATCTTTAAGATGACTATATATTAGAAGTTCCTGTATAACAGTATATATTAAGATAAATAAACAAATGTTTTTTTTTTTTTTTTTTTTTTAATCACAGATTCATAGAACAGTAGACCATTATTTTGCTGACTTTATGATGAGCTCCAGATGGCCCCGTCTCCACATGACTATTCTTCAATGTTCATGTCTGTGTTCAACCACCTTAAGGTACACTGGGGGTCCATAATTTTGAGGGTCATGGGCTGAAAAGGTTGAGAACCACTGCTTTTAGTGTACAACATCAACCCCCTGCCCTCTAATATACCACCCATGTCCAAACTGAGCGTTGATGGTGCTGCTGTTACATCTCAGCTCTTTCAATAATTGATGTCTCTGGGAGCCTCAAGGCCACTTTTGACTGACGTACGAGCATGAGCGTGCATGTGTGCGCACGATCTGCAACACGCATGCTCCTCTTTAAATGCCAAGGTCGGCGAATCCACCATCGACACGTAGGCTGCACAGGGAGACAACTGACCTGACCAAATGGTCCAATTCACCAACAATGAACATCATGTACCAATGTTTCCATCTTCCTGAAAGATTCATACACGGGTGAATCTCACTTCCTTATTAATCTCATAAATCAGGTTCAAGTTTAAAGCTGCTACCCATAATAACACGCCTCATAGATCAATAAATCTAAATAAAAAAGGGAAATGGGTGCATACATCTGTGCATTATTGTTGGGGTTGGGGTCAACAACATTTTTCAATTATAACTCAATTATGAATATGGTGACCAGCATTTTTTCCAATTACAATGATTATTTTTCCACTGAAAGAAAATTAAAATTACTGAGCCAAAAAAAAATAGTCCCATAAAACATAACCTTGTTTCAGCTTTCTGCGAGCATCTCTTATCTGATAACCTTTTGTTTCTTTTACCCCTAAATCAGCTATAAAAAAAAATAGTATATTTCATTTAATTTGTTTTTCATCTCTTGGTTACCTTGTTAGGTTTCCTTATCCATGAAAATATTGGTATTAATTTTGTCAGTATACCTCTAGATTTCAGTTATTTTTAAAGACTGTAAAATTATCCTCAACAGAACTGACAGGTAGTGGGAAAAATGTATCTGAAACACATTTTAATAATGTGTAAGACATAGAGCTGTACCATGAGTTTATTACATTTGAATTGCATTATTACATTATTGACTGCTTTAATAGAATTTCCATTACAATTACAATCAGTCAATTATGTGAACTCAATTATGATTACAACAGCAACAGATGTTTTCAATTACAACTATAATTGATTACTGTAATTAATTAATTGACCTGGTAACAGCTTTGAGTTTCATGCACAATTACCAACTAGTGCTGACACTAGTTTAGTTCTTTATCTATTCCTCAGGGCGATTTTAAGGCATTGCAGCAGCTCACAGAGAATCAAAAGCAGTTATGATTATTAAAAGATATCAACGACAGTAAAAAGAAGTGAACCAGTTGAATAGGGCCTGAAACAATCCTCTAGGTTTGCTACTTATTCAGTTAAAGACCTAAATGTCACCCATCGCTGAATGTCGTCACTCTTACGTCTTGGCTTCAGATCACTTTGACAGTTTACCGACTCTAAACTGTTTCCTGCTTCTAATAATACTGGCATACATGTGCCCAGACATGCCAGGAGTTAATAATCCCAGAGTAAACAAAGAGAGGATTTAGAGATGGTTTACACTCCAGACTTGAGTTTCACTAATTACTCAAACATCCTTGTTAAAGCTCCTTTTTTTTCCCCCGGCGTTCTCCTGTCTGTGTGGGTGCCTGTCTGTAGTCACCAGGTCGCCCGCAGGCACACACACACACACACACACACACACACACACACACACACACACACACACACACACACACACACACACACACACACACACACACACACACACACACACACACACACACACACACACACACACACACACACACACACACACACACACACACAGAGCAGACAGACGCCGTGTAATCCACGGAATGCAGAGAGACTGCGTTAGTTGGGGGCAAGCTCGCTTCTTAAAACTCAGGCAGGACTGATGATGACGAGCAGGCGCCGCCGCCCCCGACCCACCGCACTCACCGCTTTCATTCACAGCCAGCTTTGAGGGGGAAAACAATTAACAATACGTCTATACCGTAAATAATAGCGTTAACCTAAACACTAGGATAAAAGCTCTAAACCTAAAAATAGGAACTAAGAACTAAGATTATATAGTAGAACACCAACATTATATTCAAACACGATCCATCATCTACACATAGCTCTAATGAGCTGCAAAGAGTCCAGACAGACACAGTTGTGCTGGGTTGTAGACAATCCCCCACTTCTGTCCCTCATTGCATAACTCAGCATACTGCTCACACTGCTTCACACCATTTACACTGATATCCACCCCATATATATATATATGTGTGTATATATATATATATTTTTTTCTTTCTTCCTGCAGTCTGTTCTCCTCGCCCTCCGCTCTCTTTTCTGTTTCAGGTGTCTTGATGCTGGAGATAGCGGTTAATGATCAATGGCTCACGGCACAACTAGTCTGGAGCACTTGGATGGACTGTTCTATTCTATTCTGTTTGTCCCTCTGTTCACTAACAGCGGATGGCTGCCACCTCTGAACCACTGTTGCTAAATGCTTGTTCATGTGGATCTTGTTGGGTTCTTTCTTCTTTTTTACTATGGACTTTATATATTGTTCAGCGCTTTGAGATGACTTAGTTGTATTTTGCGCTATATAAAGTTGAATTGAAATGTTTACTTTGTTCCACGCCTCACTGAGCATCTCCCGTCACTGTAAACAGCCCGTGTCGACCACTTGCTTATTCTTTTAGTGGCTATAAAGTCTGAGAGGACACTCAAACACCCATCACCTCTACCGACTAAACAATCATAGCAAACAAAAAAAGTCAAAAAAAAAAATAAAGGTATTAATCTGAAAAAGCAGCAGCAGTGCAAATACAAAGACGCAGCTCAAGGAGATAAACATTTTCACTGTCAGATTTCCTTTGCACTTTATCCTTGAATTACAATTAGCTGTGATCGCGATAAATTATTTCAAAAGATCTGCTTAAAAATGGATCCAAAACATGTTAGATGTTTGATAATTTGCCACCCTGCAAGGTTGGGGTCAACCATAATTGCGTAATTGATAATTAAAATTGTGGCGTAATTGTAACTGGGGGAAAAATGGAGCCGTTGTAATCGTAATTCAGTTGTAATTGAGTTCGAATAATTGACTTTGTAACTGTAATTGGGATGGAAATTATTTTAATGTAGTTAATAATTATTAAAATGTGTTTTATATCAAGTTTTTTCAGTGAATCTCCACACCCATACAGAAGTTAAGTGTTAGTAAGTTAGAGTTAGGATATAATGGTTTATTTAAATATGGACAATACAAAGAGGAACAATACTGTGTATGTAACTGATGTTTTGTAGAGTTTATAGCTTTTGCTAAATTCCATCTCTTGTTCCCAGTTGCGCTTTAGCCTTTTACACAATATATAAACAATGTACTAACATTTAAATGTAAAGATGCTAAAATGACACCAAAACAGGCCTATAAATGTCAAGCTAACACGGTACACCAAAAACATACTACAAAAGATCAATACTAAAGCGTTTTGGTCCCATGTGGGCCTTTTTAAGCGCAATATAAATAAGTTAGTGAAATTGCAATTGAATTATAGTAATCAAGAACATAATTGTAATTGAGAAATGTATTTGGGTGTGTGTGTGCTTACAGATAGGTGCGGTGGTGGGGCTTGGAGGCGGGAAGTCCTCGGTGAAGTTGACGTTGCACATGTCGCTGCCGCAGCAGCAGAACTGGTACGTCCCATTCCGGATCTGCGGAGGCAGATTGGTGACCACGCAGCGGTCCTCGCGGCATCCCTGGCCATCACCCAGGTGAGTCCAGCAGCCTGGAGAATAAATGATGAGGTCAAGACAAACTCACGGGCAAACTGCTAAAACACACCCCTAATTGACAAATGCTGCCATGTGATGCATGTTATTTTATGATCTTAGAATTTTTTATTAAATATGAGCTATGTGAGACGCATTGAGAGCTGGAGCAGCAGATAGTACTGTCAGAGGGCTCCAAAGTCACAAATTACTGTAATAACATTATGTTTGCCTGGAATGTAGTAATGCGACACCACGTTGTTGTAATTCACCAATAACAATAACAGTCTGACAGTTACTTATCAAACCATGCTTTGGTCCCTGAGATGTAGTTATGGTGCGAGTGACTCAATAATGTCATTATCAGTTAATCTTTACAAATGAAACATGAAAGGTCCTGTTTATTAGCCTTTTATAAAATATAAACAACCAAAAAACAAAGAATTACTGTTTATTCATTAGTGATATTATAAGTTGTTATATTGCCCATGACAAGCAGATAAATGAATGATTAGCACTGATAGCCTGATTTGAAAAAGCACATGTGGTGCACATTAGTTCTGATTAATTGGAAACCAATCATATCAGCCGAAAATGGTAAAAAAACAGCTCGGAACAATGTTTTGGGACCATTTCCATGATGTTTTTGCTGTTAAACATGTGGCTGAGGGTAATGTTGAGCCAATACCAATATTAGCATCGATACGACACTAAAAGGTAAAAGTACTAACGAATGTCCCTCCAGACGAGAGAAAATGTCAGCGAATTCGAGGACCTGATTTTCTGCGAAAAAAGGATCATATCTTTTTTAAACCTTGCAGTATTTATCGGTATCGGCCAATACTGAGTAACTGGACATTGGTATTGGTAATGGAACAAAAAAAGGGTATCGGAACAACAATGGGTAACGCCACTCTTGTGACGTAATCTTGCGTGATTTCTGCATTTACGTAAACTCTCTAAAGCGGAAATGAGTAAACCCTGAAATGGAGTTTGGTAAATTTTGAAATGGGTCACTTTCCACTGGTGTGTGTGTGTGTCATGGTGGAAACAAAGTGTTTGTTTTTACTATACAGTTGGCTGAAACTAGGTTGTTGAATGAGACACTGACTGTTTTAAGTTGTTAGAAAGCACAGTCACATGTTGGTAATCAAACCCACACAGTTGCCTAAAAACGCCGCCTACTCTGACAAAAAATAGCCTTTCAATGTTGTTAAGCAACGATGAGTAACTTACCCTGTATGACGAGCCGCACTTCCCTTGGAGTGCTTTTCTCCCACAGGCCAAAGCAGTAGCTGCCCTTGGCACATCGGATGGTGGTGTTCTCAGGGGACACCCGGCCCTCACCCCCTGCCACCCGCTCCCCCTCCCACTGCTGCTGCTGATCAGTAAAGGCACACTCCGTCTCTTCCCCCTGCGCCGCTGTGGGAAGAAAGCAAAGCTGAGTTGAGAGTGTATATTCAGCCTCAAGAAATACTAATCTTAGTGCGGTAAACACTCTGAAGAACAAAGCCAAGCATATTGAGTCTTCAATAAACAATGAGCTTCAGGTGATACATTTACACCAGCTTTTAAACAAAAATCTCAGTCTCTCTTGAACACACTCGCGCGCACACATTGTTGGTGCAAAATGATACACGTGCATTCGTCTGTTGCAGCTCTGGAGGCAGATTGCTGCTGCTGCTGTGAATGAGTCGGTAACAAGGAAAACTCACAGATGACAAACAGCCGTCTGCCAGTAAAGACTTCTGCCTCTGCAGATCACTATAAATACCACATTTATGCTCTACCCTGAAGCAAACAACACATCCGGAGGTAGTGGAGTCCTTCAGTAACAGCACCTTGTTAAAAACATGAGCAAGAAAACAGAACTACGTGCAATAACTCCAGTTTGCTAGGTGATGGTAAAACACCGGATGTAGGGGATTGTGAGTGTTTAGGTGCCTGGCAGTCGCCTGGAATGATCAAAATGCCAGGGTTTGTGTACACAGGCTGCGTCGAGGGTAATTTCAGATGGAGAAAACATGATGTGCCACTTTGTTTCCCTTTTCCTCTCGGCTCCTCCCTTTCCTCCATCCGGGAGAAGGGGAGGAGACTTTAACATGCCCTGCCCAAGGTCGAGTTGGCCTGTGTGGGCAGAGAGTGACACGATGGAAGTGGAGCTGTGTCAGGCATGGAGCCAGTTCTCCTCTGCCCTCATCTACAGATAAAGAGATCAGATACAGGGACGACTACTGTGGGCCTCAACTGCCCTCAACCTGTGGGCCCATCACTGTCTACTGTACAGTTGGTTTAATTCTGCCTAAACTAAAAGGTTAAACATTATTAACTTACTCTGAATTCTGATTTTGTTGAACATACTGAATTTCAATGAGCTAAAGGCACAATCGAAGTTACCAGTCATGCTTAAAGCTGTTGGCATGTCTGTTAAGATGACCAATAATTATTCATGAAGTCAGGTTTATACACAGAGCATTGAGCCGTTTATTCATCTAAAAGAGTAGCATCCCTTTTACCATACGAGGTATGTATTCAAGAAATGCTTCACCGTCTGACACAGCGATGTTTTCCTTTCTACCTCACTCTTTGCTCCAGATTTTTAAACTAATTATGCAAGAAATAAATTGGCTAAGAGAACCAAGATTTGGTCTAAAAAGCACAAACAAAACAAAACATTGTCAAAAAAAACCAAGCTGAATTTAGATTGAGCTATCTTACTTCCTCCATTTGTTTTTGCAGTTTCACAGCAATCATGTACTGTACCATAAGTGTGAAAGTAGGTGCTTATTGGTTAATATATGCAATACCTAAAGCCCAGACATGAATCAGCCATCATCTCCAGGAATAAGATGTTGACTTAAAACTTAACTAAAAAGCTAAAAACAAACCCTGACAATCTGGCTGTGCTTTTAGCATGTGGGGACCAATGAGGACTTATGATTATATACTGTATATTATGTTATATTTCCTTATTTCATACATTCTTATTTAAAAAATAACAATGAAAACACTGACCTAGGGAGATTAACATGATGCTTCCATTACCATTAAAAAATATAAGTGGAATTTTTCGTCATCTTGAAAATGTCAACATTTATCTTATGGAAAAATATGAGGAAAACAAAGGCCTATTTTTTTATGTCTTGTTAACGGAAAAATATTTTTGTGCACAGTAATAGGCATACTTTGTACATTTTTGGTAAAAATAAATAAATGTCATTATTCTCCTCACAACAGACTGCAAGAGGCAAACATATGAAGCTTGTGTCAAGATACTAAGTTAGCAATTCACTCAAAAAACAAAACTGTTTTCCTTGGTATCCAATATTCTTAAAAAAGCTTTGGATACAGTCTATAATCATCAGTAAATAAACATTTATGACATGATTAACACCCGTGACACAAATGAACCACATTGTTTAGGTTTCGACTATTGATTACTAAAAAAACAAATGGAAATCACTATTGGAATGAAATTTATTTAATTTATTTAAACAAAATTATGTGGAAATTGCAATATAACTCAAAATCTACCATCATGTGCAATGTTTTGGGACAGAAAAAAACAATCACATTTTACACACTATTTTCCCTGTAAACAATGGGTAAATATATCTATGGTTACAATGCTTTGCAAAGACGGAAATGTCAAATTTGGCGCAAAATCATACTACAAAATCTCGCGATATAACCGACTTCACTTTAAATGATAATGCTATGAATATGACACAGACTAAAGAGACACCAACATGTACAGGAAGTGTAGCAAATCTTACGTAAAATCTTGTACGCCGTAAATAGATTCCTGCGCAGATACGAAGCATAGCAATTAGTAGATTAGTTGACTCAATTAACCATATATTTGGCACAAATTTGGGAAGTTTAGAATAGATTCGAGAAATGTTGGGGACAATTTCAAATGTCAAATCATAGGCCTTACATTCTCACTTATGCAATGACAATTGTACTAATAACTAAACATAATGCCGTAGGTGGTTTGGAAATGTTTGCCGTTCTAGCATCTTCCATCATTTTTTATAAACTTCATGCTTGACTTGATTGACATAAGATAACAAATCCAATGTAAGCTGATGGAAAAAAAACTGCTAGTTTCAAGTTGTTTTGAGGTTTACTCAACTTTTTAATCACTTTCATTTTTATTTAAATACTTATCTGATACTGTCACGACACTATAATGTGCATAAATGTCAAGGCCTTTTCTCACTATAGTAGATCTTTTTCAGTTCTCAGTAAAGACTTGAGCTGTGCAGGAGAAACGGTACAGGAATGTGCATAAAGGAGGGGAATGTAGAACAATAGAAGGAAGCCAGATCCTACAACACCACCCACTGTTTACCTAATACACAGCAACCTTTCAACATAAATTGGTTAAACGACTTTCTTTTTTTACCTATCAGAATAACAATGTTTGATACCCAACACTAACACGATTTATTCATTCTTTTATTCAAGCTGTAGGCTATGAATACTCACTATAACGGTCAACAAAAAGAAGAATTACATTCTGTAAACTATAGCAGGAATGGGTTTCATTCATAAGTAAAATGGATTGTTATGTTCTGCTGCCAAAGCGACAGAATCATCAGATTTAATACAAAGCTGAAAAGCAATCTTTACATTTTAACATGCCTTTATTTAGAATAGCTTTTATGTAGCTGAGCATTAATGTGTTCAAGCCTCTGTGGTCCTATTGACCTTGGTTCTGCAAAGAAACATGTTACCCTAACCCCTCATCCTCGTGATCGGTTGTCTGACTGAAATAACATTGACATAGTGCCTGTGACCGAGCACATTAAATGCGTTCGTTGTGCCAACATGGCTGCACATAACAGATCGCCAACAAATCATACAGCAGCCATTTAAAGCACCATTTATTACCTCCATACGCCTCAGATATAAATGCAACCAACTCAGTCATTGTTTGTGATTTCATTATATTGCACATAAATTCTTAATGAGAAATTGTGAAACTGGATGCATGCTGGCTTTTTTTTCTTTCAATCTAATTGTGTAACTGTCAATAGTACAATTTAAAAAGAAATGTAATACATGTTCGCATTGTAGTGGAAAATCCGCGGTCCGAGCAGAAGGTTTGTCAAATAATCCTTTTTTAATATTTCTATATTTCTATTTGAATTTTGAATAGTATGATTGTTAGCTTGCAATGCATCTAGACATATGGAAATCTGTGGATATATAACACTGGTCTGTCTGTTTTAATTGACTATACATGGTTTTTATGGTCTTCTGTTTTGAATATCAAATTTAAAACTGTTTTGAAGAACTCAAAGGACCAAATAACTACCACCTACAGTTAGGAATCAGAATAGTTTTCTTTTGGATGGGATGCAACCAAAGTGTTTTGTTTTTTCTCTAACTTTTTGTAAATTCTCCACGGCCCATCTCAGGGTCCCAATCCTTCAGTTGAGTACCCCTGTTTTACAGGATAAGTGTGTGTATAGGAGACAAACTTCCATGGGTGCGTGTCCTAGTTTGAGCTAAAGCATTTGATGGCAGAATGGCTTAACTAAAGTTGAGATGAAGCAAGGTGAGTTCTTAAAATATGAACATCATTAGATACTTGTTTCTAATTGGGTTCATACATTATTCTTCAATTGTTAGCGAAGAAACACCAAATGTGCAAATGCTGCCAGTTAATTTCTTTTCACTGAGGTCCACCAGGAGGAATGCTGCTGGTTTCTTTGCCTCTTTTGAAGTGCTCTTGGTTGTAAGCTATCTGTTGTGTCCATCTCTGATTGCTGGCTCTGTACCTGGTTCCGCTCCATGGAGTTTGCTATGTAATCTTGGCTCCCTCTGCAGTATTGGATTTTGGGTCAGAGTATGCAGGCTGGGCCAAGAGAGAAAGAGAGCGAGGAGGCCGAGATTTGTATCAAAAGGTTCCAGAGTAGTGTTCTGCTCTAAGCCTCTTTATTTGAGGATGGCGGGCAATGCTGAATGTTTACCCATGGCCCAGTTATTTGCTAATCTCCCTCCTCCCCTTAGTGGCCTTCGGTGTATCCTACCACCCCCTCAGACTACACATTACACCCCTTCGCTCAACCTTGTCATTAAAAAACAACAGCGATCTAATCTGGCTCTTCTCCCTACTTCTGCCAAGGCCCATAGGGGCGACACAAGACATGGCAGCATGCTACTGCTACTGCTTAGCATTCACCCAGTGCATGGACCTGCTGGCTGTTTTCTCTCCAAGTCCACATTCATGATTTAAGGCGGAAACTGAGGCGGTGGGGGGGGCGGCGCCAAAGCTCAAGCAGAGGTTTTCTTGACGAAAGCCTGTGTTGTGTCCACTGCACCACATCCAATTTCGCCACAATCTGAACGCAAGTTGACCTTTACTGGGCTGTTTATTACTCTGTACAAATACAGAGTGTAAACTGAGGGGAAATAATGCTGTGCAGAGCAACTGGTAGGCCATCCTCAGCACAAGCCAAAGAGGATTCAGGGGCATTTGCTGACACCCCCAATTTTACAAGTCCTCAGGTTGAGTTTAAAGATGTGGAAAGGGGTAGGTGGATCTCTGTGTGTGCGTGTGTGTTGGGGGGGGGGTTAATCTATCCCATCTGCTGCCCCAAGACTGCCCAGCCCAGCCCACCCCCACCAACCCATCTCAAAAACACCACTACCACTCAGTTTGTGTCTGGTACAGTTATGCTAATCCTGGGGTTAACACTGCTCTCCAAGCTTAAAGGACTAATATTGCACCAGAATTACCCCCCCCCCCCCCCCCTTTCCTGTCCGGTGTATACCTCAACTTTCCCGAATATGTCATGAAAAGAGGGATAATGACAACCACTAAAGGGGTGTTGGTTGTCGATCTGTGGGGAGATCATCTCAGATTATGTATCAAACCAAAGCCTGGTTTTAGGCCGTATCTGAATTTAGTTTTTACTATTTTATTAATAAACAAGTAAATTGAGGATGGACTTGATGTTCCACATGGTGATTTGTAGCACAGAATGTGCTGTGCTGGAAGGATCAGGCATGTGGTTGATTAGTAAATGTATTTAATTAAACTTGTATTGTTTCTGTAATTTCAAAACACTAAATATTAGGGTTGAGGAAAAATATTGATTTCAATTGTTGGGTTTTTCTTAAGAATTTTATATTTTGATAAGTGCTACATGACTATTGTTGTAATTGGTGCTATATAAATAAAGTTGAATTGAACTTTATTGTTTTTTTGGGGTGATGATATTGGAAATTGATATTCCTCCCAAAAATTGTTTTGAGAGAAAGATCTTTTAGTTGTTTTGTTTTTTTTTGTACCATGTCTGCATGTGTTAACGCTACATGTAGTTAACTGCACTTTTATGTGCAGTTGAAATGAACGTTTTGTTTCTAGAAGTTTATGGCTCAACTTTTGCTTTTGGAAAATAAGGACATTAATACTGTAACAATCATTACCGAATCACAAGAGTTAAAAAATCAGAATCGCAATGTCATTCAAATCAGCCTCCAATATTATCATAATTAAAATAGCGTCGGTAGTCGGGACAAAAGCAAATCGTCCCAGCCCTACTAAAATAAAGCATCACAGACATTAAAATCAAAAATACTTATAAATAGATCCTGTAACTTTGTTAATGGTAAATTAATAAATCTATTATTATTATTAGTATGAATGCTGCAAGACTTGTTCATATACATGAGCAGTTCAAAAAAATCTGTAAAGTTTGTTTTATAAACTTGAAGCTATGAAAAGAAAGTTGACTATTTAATTAAGCAGTGCCATCTGGGTCGAAATTAGGCTAAATTAGGGTTAACAAAACCCTAACAAGCAGCAACTTATTTAAAAACGTTCAGTTCAAGAGGAAATTAAACCGTAAACAACAAATCCACAGCTTTCAAAAAATGCAAACTTCAGCAAATAGCTTCACTTAGTGACTTTCTACTGTCGTAAAACAGATTTTTTTTTTATTCCTCACACTACACGTTATCAAACTTTGTGTCATTGTGAACTTGCTTTAATCTGAAGTGTTAGCGTTATTATATTACCAAGGACAGAGTATAAATGAAAAAGCCTTCATAAAACTAACCTCATCAGTTCCTTTTTGTTTCTTTTCCTCAATGAGAGCAGGGCTTATTTAATACGTCGTGACACTTTTAATGCAGTTGCTTTATAACTTGCACCTGAAGAAGGTTTATTTGCTGTTGCAGATGATGGAAGAAATGAAATCTCTACACTTTACTTCTCAAAGCCCCGACAATAAAATATAATTAAAATATCGCCCAATCAGTTGATCTGCATTCAGAGTAAAGTAGCACTGTTTTTCTTTTTTTTTTTTGCATGTTCCAGACCTATTGTCTCTGCTGTCCAAGGAGAACGCTTGGTGTTAATCACAGGCTGTCACTCCAAGTTATAATCTCAAGGCTGCACCTTTTGTTTTGTTTTTTCAAACATCTGCTAATTTCTCCTTTTTTTTTTTTTGGCCGAACCAGAAGAGGAGAAACTGCTCCAGTGCTCATCTCATGTAGCCCTGCTCGCGTTTTTTACTCCAGGTCAGATCATAACGCGAGGGCACTAAGAGAAACTCATTGATTTTTTCCATCTAATAGAGTAAAACACTGGCCGTATTACAGACCAAATGGGCCTCCACCCCACCCCGTGCACTACATTCATTGGTCTGTTTCTAGCTGCAGTCGATGCCATCTCCTCTGACAAAAATCTAAATATTATGGAGTCACAATGGGTGAGGCCTTTCCAGCTATTTCCTTTCCCTTTGTCTCGATTGTAGCTCTAAGGAGCATGGATACTTCATGCTTATATTTAGACCTAAAACACACACAAGTGAACGCGTTTCTTAGTATTTATCCACCATAAATTTGGGTTATTACTTTAGTGATGCTGATCTAACAACCCCAATGAACTTTAGACGGCTGGCTGCTTCGTGTTTTGGTGAACAGCAGTGCTGTCAGCTCCACAGTTTAGAACCTTTAGAAACACTTTCAGGATTTGGACGGGCACAGAGAATGAGCTTGGTCTTTTCATACTGCGATACAATAGTTCTGCTTTAATCTTGTTTGGAGCTTGGAACCTCCATCACACCTGGCACTAAAGGTAGTAACAATGGCAGAATTTAAAAAGCTCAGCTTGTTGCAATACGCAGCAGTGAATAGCTCTTTGTAAAAAGCTCAATGCTCACACACACATTTAGGAATGGGTAGTTTTCAGGTAGCGAATGTGGGATTTGAGTCATTTACGGTAGTTTAGAGTGGTTTCAGCCGTCATACTCCTACACACTGACTAATCAATGGTGATGGGCGGTGAACCAAGGAAGAATCTAAGCCCTACAACAAACACATTCACCATTAAACCAAACAAATTCTTTAAAACACAAACAACTTAATTGGGAAAAATAGGTGACTGAGTTCTCAACAGATAGCTGATGCATGTTCATGTGGATTTGTTGGTATTTTTCGTAGCAATTTTCAATTTTGATAAGTGCTTCAAGATGACTATTGTTGTAATTTGCGACATATAAATAAAGTTGAATGGAAATTAATCTGGCTTCAGGAGCTACAATACGCTAGAGCTGCACGATTATGGTCAAAATGATAATCACAATTATGTATCATATTACACTACTTCTAAACAATGTGTACAGTTTACAGTGCAAATTTAAGCTTTAAATAAGAAATATACTTTTTTTTTTTAACCCAAGAATTTTAAAATGTACCAAAGGCTAACAACATAAATACATTATTACAGAGTGCAGAGCCCATATTTTAAATGTAAATATTGCCAAGGACCAGATTTATATAATCGTTTCATCCAAAATTGTGATCACGATTAAAATTTGATTAATTGTGCAGCCCTACAATACACCTCTAAAATAAAGGAAAACAAGAATGACAATAGGGCAACATTGAAACTAAACGATTTTATTTTATAGACGAACGATGCGTTTTAAAATCCATTGTAGCCTGCATTTTTTTTTTTTTAATCAAAAAGTTTGAAAAATCTTTTTGAAAAAATGTAAACTTGATCTGAAAATTATTTGACACCAAATTATTACTATTTTTCATAGTGTAAATTGATGGCCAATGCCTGCAAATGCCAAATAGAAATGAAAACTTCTGTTTTGTGTCACTTTACAATCATTATGCAGGCAAAATCTGTGTACCGCCCTGATTAATGTGGCTCTGTGAAAAAAAAAATGGATTTATTGGCTTTTATACATGTCATGACGTCGGTTATTAGCACCTAATTGTCCCATTAGCGAGTACATAAATCATTACTGTCACAGTAAAGCTGCCCCTGATGGTGAAAGGTGCACCAACGTGAAGCTTCAACACATTTCTCCTCAACACATCACATTTAATTCAGACGCAATATGGCTGCCAACAATGTTACATCCACACTTGGTTTCAATTAAATCAACTCTAATCTACAACATCATTTAGGAGATTTTTTTAAAATTTCTTTAAAACATCAAGGCCGGTATAAATTACCAGTTTCTTAACAATACAATATTGATTCTTTGGACAATATAATTATATCCTGGATTCTGCCACAATTTGATTCAGGGACTTTTGTTTAATTTAAGACATTATTAATAGCCCATTCAAAGCAATCAGCTACATTTAATCTAAAGCTAGAAAATAACGCTAACCAAAAAAGATTTGAGAATTTTATTGCTTTTTTTTTTAATGTGTATTTGATTCCTAACGAAGATTTTGCTCGATGGTTTCAGTTTCCATAAAACGACAACAGAAATATACAAAAAGGCTCCACAAACACAAAAAAATCCAAAAAAACATATATTACAGAAAAATACACCAAACAACAAAAATCTGAAAATGACTTCAAATACACAACACTAAATATTTATACAAAAAAAATACACAAAATGACAACAGAAATGCACAAAACTACACCAAAAAGGAAACACACTGCAATGGCAACAAAAAACAATAATTATACAAAAAATGCACAAAAAGACAACAGAATGATACAAAAATACACATAATGACTTCAAAAAATACACAATACAGAAAAATACACCAAACGAAAAAAATATAAAAATGAGTAAAAAAAAAAAAAAAAACACATTTATCATGCGCGTGTTTCATAGAATAAAACCAGGGAAATCACACACGTTATTTTACTTTGCACCCCCAAATATTCCTCTTTAGAACACTACAGAGTATGTACACCTCTTTGTATATAAAACCTTCAAACACATACTCATTTGGCCATAATTGACAACTCTACTTAAGCTCCTCCAACTATATGGATACATACTTCCGACGGGCACTGTACTAGTTTAATCTAAAGCGAGGAAAAAATGCTAAGCAAGAAGGTTCTGGGTTCAAGCCCTGGGGTGGACACCTGAGTCCTTTCTGTGTGGAGTTTGCATGTTCTCCCCGTGCTGCGTGGTTTTCCTCTGGGTACTGAATGAGAGTGAGTGATTGTCTGTGTTGCCCTGCGATGGACCGGCGCCCCCCAGGGTGTACCCCCACCCAGCGCCCAATGAGAGCCGGAGATTGGTGCCGGCAGACCCCCGCGACCCTGTGAGATGGGAGCAAGTGGGTTTGAAATGGATGGATGTAGAAGTGTATTGATCTTTGTTTTTTTGTTTTTTAACAAAAAGGTGTATCTGCTTCCTAACGAAGATGTTGAACGATGGGTTCAGTTTCCATCGTTTCGATTGGATTCACTCCGAGAAGGCATACATTTAAAATCTGTTAAGCACTCTGCTATCCATCAGTATTTGTAATTTGACACCAGCCTCACAGTGCAATTTCCTCTAGTTTGAAGGCTTGGATAAGGTCAGTTGAATATCTTTTATTTAATTCCACATTGTGACCATGAACATGTTTGATAAGCTGAGATACAAAATGGGTTATATTTCGATCTGATAGCATAAGTATCAATTTATACACTACCACAACTACTACTACTACTACTTCTACATCCACTTGTTTGTTGCATGCAAAATAAATGCAGAGGATCGACTCCAGGTCCTAAAAAGCAGTCTAGCCGAGCAGCCGACTTACGCACCGCACTCGCATACTTCCCACAGCAAAAGCAGCAATTACCCTGATGACAGTGTGTCTATGAATACACAGGGGAGTCTCAGCAAACACATACACACACACACACACACACAGACACACAGTCCAAATCATACATTATTAAGCTCTTTACGCACACATTCACACTTGAGCTTGGTGACCAAAGCGCATGAGATTAGACCACCGATTTGAAAACGGCAGCATCACCCACTTCAAACTCCTCTTTCTTTTGTGAGAAATGCCTTCCCACACATTCCATTTGCCCCCAAACATGCACTGGTGCTGCTGATCTCTGTGCAGCCCTGCTCTTATCTTATCTTATGCTCAAGGTCTCACAGAAGCCTGCAAAGTCTTGAACAGGGGTGGGGTGGGGGAGTGGGCACAACTTGGCAGAGGAGAGCTGTGGTTGTTTGGCTGTGTTTTTCCAGGCCTTTCTACACAGGAATGATTAAAATGGAGCCAGAGGTGCATGTGCTGCTCTGCTGTTAGCCTGTTGGTTTGTTTTTAAGCACAGTAACATGGTAGCATGGAGCAGATGAGAACAACACATAATATTATTAATAGTAATAAAGGGAACATGCATAAACACACACACAGATGGGCATGGGAGTGGGCACAAAATGAGTTTTAATATTGCATATCAAGGCTATGACATTAGGCTCAGATATTCTAAGCTGTGCAATACAGTGCGATTCAAGATGTATATTGAGTTTTCTATTTTGGCAATATACATTATATTATTGCCTATATTGAAATATTTTGATTTAATATTTTATTTTAGGAGTTGCTGAAAAGCACAGATGGATTTCTGAGTGTGTCCTAACCCAGACCTTCCCCTAAACAAGCCACACTACAGAACTCACTCACACGTGCTGTCCCTTAAAGGAGAAACTGCTAAATTGTGCAGCTGTTGGTTAATAAATTTTACATCAGCAAATTTAACTCAAAATTGTCTTTTGAATTAACAAAAGACATTTATATCGTATATAGCCATTTTGAGAAAAAAAAAAATATAGAGATGAGTTTTGGTCCATATCGCCCAGCCCTAGATGACAGCAAAGAAATATCATAATGCACAATGCTCCAGCTCCTACAACCAGTTTAGTCAAAAGCAACTTACCTGCCACAGACATTGGCATGATCATCAGGCAGAAGCCGATATGAAACAGATATTTCATCGTGATTCGACCCACAGCCATGAATCCGTCGTGCGTTAACGAGCTCCGCGAACCCCAGTTTTCACCCACTGTCGTCCCTCTTCTTCTTCTTTTTCCTCAGCTCAGTAACTTGAACCGCTCTCTTGGTATAAATCCACGCATCGAGAGACGGCAGGATGAAAAAAAACAAATGCACAGTGGGCTCGGACAACGTTCAGTGTCCGCCAAAGTTAGTCTTGTTTCAGGCTCCAGCGCAAACCGGACGGCCGAGCGCAGCGAAATCGCTCGGCAGATCTGCCGCTTACAACCAAGCTGTTAGCTAACATGCTAGCTGCCAGCCAGACTGTCTGGGACTACTAAACTTGCGCAAACATGACAAGAAAACTATTAAAACATCAAGCGTACAGTTCTATTTAGATATTAACCTTAAAACAACCCCTTATTTAAACACCACAGCCCCCAAAAGTCTGAATATTAGCATTTGGCCAATTAGCGTAGACCCCTTATTCTGAAGCTAACAGACGCTAGCCTGAAAGCTCGTCAGTTAGTTCTCTTCTCACTCCGTGTCGGCTTTTCTTTTATGATCTTCGGTACCGTAGATGAAAACAAGCTCCTCCGTGTATGTGTGTTGGGGGGGCGGAGGACACAGACGCTTTCCCCAGTGCTGACGGAGGAGGAGCGGGTTTGTCGCTGTGATCGGGGCGGCTGGGAACGCCTCGTTTGCTGGCTTGTCGGGACCGCTGGTCTCCGGTATCGAGTTACCGTGGGTGGTTAGTGTTTGGGGGGTGGAGGGTGGATGGTGAGTCCGACACAAACAGAGGAAGGGTGGTGCAGCGCCGCGGTGCCGCAGACTGGTAACACGACAGGCTTGGTCCAGGGATGCTTTCCGGCTCTCAGTGCTGTTTACTCCTGTGATAAAGCTAACATCCAGGCTCTGCTATACACACACACACCACAACAACTCTACTTCTGTTTTAATAACATAATTGTTCCTACAGGATAGGCCTCCATTCATATACATTTAATCCACCTTTAGATAAAACAAGCCAAATATCATTGTAAACAGACAAATACACAGGATATCCATCTTTTACTGGGGCTGTGATTTCCTGTTTTTGGGCACCACTTCCTGTATGATAAACATCTAAAACAATATACAAAAAAAGCGATGTTATATCACTGTAGTACATACACAGTCGATCAAAGTTATTGGATAGTGGTCCGACATCAGATCAGAACACAAAAAAGTATCGAACTATATCGGCCTGCATCTAAAATTTGTTATAACATTGTTATTTTTATTGGGTATTTTTCAAAGTCGTATAGTTTATTTATTATATATTCTCTTCAGTTGGAGAATACATTAATACTGTTATAAAAATTATGTATGATGTGTGCAGATATCGGATCAATATGAGCTAATACGCAAGGTTGCAATATCAGTTCTATCGGAGCACTCCTAGTATACATTAATATACATGCAAAAAAACTACTGTTTCTAGACTATTTGCAAGAGCCTGACATTTAAACAACATATAATTTTTATTGATTTATTACAATTAAACAAAAACGAAATTCCTTGAGAAAATATTCCTGGAGGGGACTATGCCATTATAATTGATTAGCTACTACTAATGCTAATATGCATAATGTGTCTTTATATTCATAATATTAGTCTGATAATAAACTTAGTCATATCCGTAGCAGCCCAAGGAATAGAGTGACAGTGACACACAGTTATGTGACGCGATGGTGTAAACATATTGCAAAAGTTGAAAATAATTTCATGAGTAAATTACAATAACAATAACTACCAAATAAATTCTGACAAAATAATAATGAAACGAGGGTAATGTATATACACATATAACCCTTGTTTCATTAGATTATTTTCATTTATCGTGTTTGTTGGTTATATTTATAAATACACCCAATTGATGAAATAAAATAAATAATTCAATGAAACAAGGGTTATATATATATATATATATATATATATATATATATATATATATATATATATATATATATATATATATATATATATATATATATATATATATATATATATAAAATATTGGGTATATATTATAGATATACCCAATAAATAAAATTATGAAAATTATTTAATGAAACAGGGGTAATATGTATAAATATACCCAACAAATAAAAATGCTGTGATTGCAACCTACTTTAATTTTAATTAAACACCACATTTTCTTTAATTAAAAAAAAGTACCTTATTTTTTTATTTTATTTTTATTTTATTTATTTATATTCTGGGGGGCGGGGGTGTTTGTTAAAGGAGTCGTGTAGTTATTAAACGGTTATTATTGGGATTGATCAGGCACTGTGCGCATTATTCCAGCAGGGGGCAGTGTTACTCTGTGTGTGGAGCAGAACTGCTTCACTTACGCTCTTATATAACCTTTAAAAAAATTTAATTTAACCGGCCTTTTAAATGTTAATGTTTTAGCACGTCTTACACAGTTACACTTGAAAAAAAACGAAAAAATTAAACATATATATATGTGTTTTTTTTGTTTAATGACTCATAGCTGTCCCAACAGTAACATTACACTGTATCGGGGGCGTGCCCGTGTGCACGTCGGCTCCTCCGCTGATGGGACGGAGGAAGGAGGCAGACCAGGCTGTGGATGGATCGTCATCGGTCGGTTCTCCCAGACTGACGGAGCTCAAGTTAAACACAGGCGTCATGGCATGTTAAAGTGTGTGACTTTATGTTCCCAGCACCCGCAGTTTGAAGGTCCATATGGGATTATAGATGATATAATATGGTATGATGGCTTCTGCACCACCTGAGGCCAGGAAGTTCACGCGGGGGCTCAACAAGCCCGGGACCGCGGCTGAGCTGAGGCAGAGCGTCTCCGAGGCGGTCCGGACCTCCGTGCTGATGGTGAGGGTGGAAGTCCCACAATTTATAACACAAACACATTACACACATGGTCAGTTTTTGGCTGCATTGATTACAGATTAACAGTAATTTAGCAATTTATCTTAGTTTGACCTTAATTTTTTTCCCTGTTCTATAATGTACAAGTACACACTAGATCTCCTGTTACAACTTTCATAGGTTGCTAGGTAGTGGAAATACACACCAGAAGCTCTGCAGGGACACACACACACACAGGGTTGGGGTCAATTACATTTTTCAATTACAAATACGTTCTCAGAATTCAATTACAATGAATCGCAATTACCGAGGCTCTAATCACCCCATAAAACTTAACCTTCCTCTTGTGTTAGCTTTCTGTTAGCATCTCTTATGACATGTGTCAAACTCAAGGCCCGGGGGCCAAATCGGCCCTTTAGACCATCCAATTCGGCCCGCTGGAGAAAGTTGAAAAAAAATAAATAAAAAATTATTGTGTAAATTACCAAATAATTCTTTATATTTGGCCCCTGAACTAAAATGAGTTCGACACCCCTGTCTTATGACAACGGGTCTTAAATCAACTGTAAAATACACTAAAAAAAATGTTTCTTTTTGTTAATATTTTTGGTGTGGACGTCTGGGCCTTTTTTGTGATACTATAACCCTAGAATTTATTTTTATTTTTATTGTTTTTAATGATAAAATGATCCTCAAGACAACTGACAGTGGGAAAAGTTGATCTGAAACATTTTTTAATGATTGTTAACTATGTATGTGTAAGCCATAGAGCTGTAACACATGGTTCCCCGGGTTTGCAAAATTGCTATTGACAATTTTTATCTAATTTCCATGACAATTACAAAGTCATTTGTTCACGCAGTGCAATTATTATTGACTCAAACCCCACACAACACACCAACACACCTCTTTAAGCTAACTGCTACTAATTGCCTTGTCTCCAGTGTCCACACCAGTGACCCGTCTCATATTGTGTCATCTCTCATAATGAAGAATTATGATGAAAATGCCCCTTTTCTCTCCTCATCTAATGGATGTTGCTGTTAATTGTCGCCTGTGTGTCTCTGCGTGGAGCCATGTGCTCCTGCTGATCTGGTTGGAAGGTCACTGAAGCAGTTTAGCCTCAGTCATGATACGAAGTGACAAATGAGGAATCACGTACACAGTTCAATGACTTATTACGATAGCCTAAAGACAACTTTGATCCAAAGTATACATCAGAAAAACATTTGGATTCGTATAGTCGTTTATAGCTCCTGCATGAGGAATGGATGAACTCAACCATGTGTCAAACTCTGGCCCTTTAAAGCTCCCAAGAAAGTAAAAATAACAGCAAAAACATGACTCATTGTGTAAATTACCAATTAGATGTAGATATCTCAGTACTTCCAAATACACACATTTAATGAAACTGTACAATTATTTTTACAGGGCTCAGTTTTCCCATATATTACATGATATAAATCATTTTAAATCTTAAATTGTTGTAAATTCTTAAAAAAATGCCAAAATCCTTTAAATTTCACAAAATTTCCCCAAATTATATAAAAATTGGTCATAAAATCAAGGAAATGTAAGATCCTGCAGGGACTGAAACCTGTCACTTATTGTGCTGATATTGTCGGTGCCTTACATACTATAAATACTATTATACGTAGAAGTGCAAACTAGGGCAAAATAATGATAAAATTGCTCTTTTTACTGCCTATAATCTGTGGCCCATTTGAGATTAAACTGGTTCCATTGGCAGTGAAATCCAAATTCTTCACCCACCGTCATTTTCAAAGTCCCATTTCTTGTTTCCTGATAAGTGCAACATCCAAAATCCATCAATAAAAATGTTTTTGGTCCTTCTACGAATAACGCAGGAACTGGATGACACGTACTGTAACTAAGCACTCAAAACTTTCAATTGAATTGCTGTTTTACCATTGAGTACCATTGGGAGAAGAAATACAAACAATGTGAATGCTAAATGGCTTGACTCTCCAAAGTGTTGATGTACAGTACATATAAAGGGATGTGGTGTGTGTTTAAAGGCTAAGAAGTTGATATGAATGTCATCTAAAGTGGTACATGTTCTTCAAACATCTGCTGTATATCGTACTGCAGAACGGAAAACAAATGGATGCTAAATTTGAGGTCAGGACCAGCTTTTGGACTGAGGAAAAACTCAATCTCCTGTCTTTCTGGTACCCTGTGAGATAATAGTTTAGCGCTGGGGTATTTCAACCCTCCTCGTGTGGAGTTAAGTGGCTAGTCCAGTTCATGCTTTGGTTTATTTTACCATTTGTTAACTTCACAATGAGTCCGGAGTCTTATTTTAGACTGTGTGCACATGCTGCAGCTGTTTCTTTTGCTCCTTTTGACTGGTAGCTGACATGCTGGCATGGAGTAATGTATATATTTATATATGCTCAGACAGTCACATAACTCTGGACATCCCAGGGTTTCTGTGAGATCAGTGCTATATTTCTGGCAAAAATATCAATTTAGTCCTAGTTCATTGACTGATTTTGCACCATGTCCCAGTTCTTCAAACTAATTTGCTGCACCAAAAAAAAAAAGTCTTGTTCAAGCTTTGATTTAGTATTTTTATCTCAATTAATCTTTGTTTGCTTCTAGTCTTAGGCTGTGTTCGAAATAGCATACTGTGCACTACAAACTCAAGGAGTATATACTGTCTATGATTAGGAGGATCAGGATGATGACCTGAAGTATACTTCCAAGTTTCCCAAGATGCATTTCGAACCCACAATGACAAAAACCTGAAGAACACTGAGGCTAAATATCTCAGCTGAAAGCATTTTAAATGAGAAAGTGACCAAGTAGAACATCAACATGTGTTCATTTGATCCATAAAAGTCGCGGAAACACATTTCATGCTGACATTTCAGAGATTTTTGCCGACCCGCCGTTGTGCTACTGACAAAACCTCCAGGTAACTTCAAAAAGAGCCCTATTTACAAAAGCGTTAAAAAAAAACGAATGGAAGAGAAGCTTTTATTTTGAAAAGGGAATGTTTGACTTTCAGCTTGAAGTTGGTCCCAGGACGATTTTACATTCCCGCTCGCAATGCATCATCTGGCGGTTGAGTATGGGTAGTGTGTGCCCACCGTGCATACTTAGAAAAGGTCCCGATATAGTATATATCTGGGTTTTTTTGTCGCGTACTCAATCGTTTCATACTATCTAAGCACATTAGTATGTGATTTCGAACACAACCATAGTTGACTTTTATTCAGGTGAAAAAAGTAGTCAATAAAAGTTTCTAACCCACCTCATCAAACACTACATAATGGTTTTATTGCAGGTTAGGGAAAGCAGCCCATTATAGTCTTCACTTTGATTGATTGCCTCCTGTAGTCAGTCGTATCCTTTTTGTGTGAGCTACAGATGCCAGATCGGATCGCTGGGTTATATTAAATAATGGATGAGACGATGGTATTTGTCCAAGCTATTTTTAAGCCTGCCCTCTTTCCCCTCTGCACCATGGTGTCACACTGAGCACCCAGGGGACCATCCATTATGAATACCTGCTTATGCAGTAAAATCATCATGATTAAAGAGCTGGAATATTGATTATGGACAGGCTGTAGCTCGTTCAGGTGTGGCTGTAGTAAAAGTTTGAACCGTTCATCCTGTTAATGAAACCTTCTTCCTAGCTTATTGGTTAGCTCAGACCAGAAATAGACTTGTCGACTCCACTCAAGAGGATTTAGAGCATTAAAAAAAACTCTGCAGATTTACAGATGATGTTGCTCTGCTGACCTATATCTGTTCTGTGTTATGATACAGGAGCTGTGATGGAATGCTGTGGCCATAAGGCTTTAATGGTTGAATCATTGGTTTCACCTTTCAGGCAATCAGAAAACAGGATGAGTCGGAAATCCGGGTCCTTCGTAATGACCCAAATGTAAAACATTCATGACAAATAAAGCAAACAGAAGTGCTGTTTTGGCTGCCTGTGGGCTGACTAAATAGTAAACCGTTTCTTATTTGACTGCTTTCATGTTTTTGGGGATCATTTGAGTGCAGCACAAATGGTCAAAAACAGATCTTACTATTCATTTGTTTTGTCAAAAAGGTCAGAACTGAACTAAAAAGCAGATTACTATTGTCAGCAATGATTATGAGCCTAAAAAATGACACACGTTAACACGTTAATGAACAATTTAAACGCATTTGCATCTGAAGAATATAGCCACGTGATGATTGTTTTATTAAACATAATCCAACAAAAAATTCCTGGATTTCCAAGAGTTCTTTAAAGTCTATTACTTTTAAGTGACAAATTCAAACAGGGAAACCTTTCTGGGAAACAACATTCTGATGGACCTAATATCCAATGCAAAGTACTTAGTTTAATCTAATAATATATTTTTTAGCTAATAGCAAGCTATATTAGTTTTAGCAATGACAGGTTTTCTGCACCAAGTGTTCCCTCATAATCTCAATATTTATACATTAAAATTTCTGGTTTTATCTGGTGCTCTGAAATGTTGAGTATTTCTACTATATGCATTGGACCACGACTAGCAAAAATGGAATTTGGACCTAGAACCTTAATCCAACAGGAAGTCTGCAATTTTGCATTCAGTGGGCCAAATTTGGCCCTTTACTCAATTTTTGGCCAAACTCTACAGTCTTTAAAAGCAAACCCCTCCTAAAAGGAGCTTAAATTGAAGACAAACCGGATTTAAAACTGGGATTTTATCCAACGTCTTGTATCTATTTATATCTTTTAATGCTTTAAAATTAACGTTTCTAATCTAATTTGTTTTGTTTTTTTAACATGGAATAAAAGTTGCTTTCTCAATCACGATATAGCCAGCACTGTCTGCAAAAATAGGTCAGTGATCATAAAAATTTCCTCTGACCAAACTGACACAATTACACATCCAGCTCTGTGTATAAAAATAGCACCTTAATGTGGAAAACCTTCTCTCTGTGAGCAGGTTTGGCAGAAATATTCACAGCGTTTCTCGAGGAACTGCAGCCAAACTCTAGTCTGGTTTTCCTCGCTCATGATGTTTCAAATCTGCCAGAATAGCCTGAAGAGAGGCTTCTGAAACTAAAATTAAAATCACGTAACACATAGTCCACATTATTTAAAGTTCCGGATCCAACATTTATTTTAAATCCTTTAGTTTAATCTGTTTTCAGCCTCTTTTGTGCATGTGCAATGACTTTTCTCCTTCTATTAAAGTGTGGGAGCTACATAGTTTGATGCATCATCTGGGTGATTTATTTTCCAGTGAGTCATCTGACACCAGTGTTGTTGCAGTGTCTGGTTCAGTCTTTAGGTGGCAGCAGAGATGTGTATATTTTGACACATGGCATTTCTGTATGTGGAGATAAACATTGTAAAGGTGTAAACAGAGAATAAGAGACTATATCTGTGAATGCTGCACTTTCCCTTTTTGCATTTGACAAAAGTACAAATCAGTCCGACTTGAGTTGATAATCGCTCTAGTTCTAGAGTAATAAAAATACCAATGACATGCACTGGCATGAATGAAACAATGGAAAACTGATCGTCTTACCTCATGGCCTGAAATTCTGTTTTAACCTGTATTTAGTTAGTGAAAGCTTTCATTAAATAGTCTCATACAACACATGGGCTAAAAACGACCCAACAAACCTTGAAATTTGACTCGTGTAAAAACTTTACTTCTTATAATTTAATTTATAGATCTGCTCTTCTCTAGTAACCAAATGTCCAAGTTTCTAGGATTAGGGATCTTCCACAGGACAGCTGAAATGGTAAACATTATGCTTCTTATTAGTTTATTATTTATGGTTATTTTTCAAATAGGAGCAAATTGTGCCATTTTTGGCGTTGTTGGGAAATTTCTTGTCCAGAAACATTATTTGACACATCGCAAAAAAGTAATTGTTAAGTTTATGGTTCACGACATCAAATTTGATGGAAAGAATGACCAAATACAAGAAAATATGACATTTCTGATGAGTAAAAATGACTTTCTGAAAAGATCGCTATATATGCCACTAGTTTACAGAGACTCTGCTACTGTTTTGTGTATTTTTTTAATTTATTTTTACATTTTTGGTTCAATGTTTTTGATCTGCAGTTGCATAATGTGTGAATAGGGTTGAGGTATAGGTTCATTCCGGCACTTGGCAACCTCTCAAGTACCAAAAAAATGACTGAGTTGTGGATTTGGTTTATCTTAACTGTAGTTTTACCCTTCTCATTGCTGTTTATTGTGATTCTCTTTCTGTTTTTATTTTTTTTTATGATTTTTTTTGCTTAATCATTCTTTTAAAACTAGGCGAGTCTGTCAGCGAATGATGAAATATTTACAGCCCCAAGAGACAAGTTGAGAGAAATCTGGGAGCTTGTTTGCATGATGGCTTACATTAGCCTGTGTAATTCATCAGTTTGTTTCTATGGCACGTTATGACTGTTGTGGGTTTATCATAGCCTTTATCACACTTTTTTTTTACCTAGCAATAATGGCTGTGGTCTTGTTTCTTTTTTTTGTGTTTAAATGACCTTAGGATGATGACATCATCTGTAGTAACGTTGGTGTCAGAGGAAAGAAAGGTTTAAGCAGGCGCTGTTGACAAAGCATGTGGAGTCAGAGAAATGACTAAGCTGTGAGAGTAAGGGGAGGGGGAGCGAGGTAGCGATGGAGAGAGAGTGAGAGAGTGCACAGCATCCTCGTCCCTCAGCAGGAGCAGCCAGGAAGGGAAGGAGGCTGAGTCAACGCCGAATGAGCTGCTAAGCATCAGTCAACCACCCTGTCCCTGCAGAGCAGCACACAGGAGGACACCCTCTGCCTTCATCGGCAATGGCTGAGTTTAACGCAAAATAGGAACCCCTCATCTGCTCGAGGGGGATCAGCTGATGCCTAAATACCTCAGGACTCCTTCTACATGTGTGCTGGAAGTGAAGTTTGACAGGTATAGTCTCTAACATGGGTTGCACCACCAGCGTGGTCCTGCTGAAGGGACTGCAATCCATCCTGGAGAGGAACTGTGGCTATATAAAGGGGGCGGTAGAGCTGGGGCCTCTGGAGGTGGATGAAGAAACTCTGAGTCTAAGGGGACCTCAACTGTGGATTCCTACCACCGCTCTGGTAACGCCTGCTTTTAAACATACACTGTGTGGATGACATTATTGCAGAAAATGACAAATCCCTAGACCCAAGTTTCAAAGTTGAGTTCCTCTATTTTTAAAGGTGTTAAAGTTGTGAATTATTTGTTCGAATCAGAATATGACGTGTATAAGCAGGAATCGAGGCTAATAACGCCATAAGATGGTATTGTGTTCCAAAGCTTGAATCTGTGCCCTGCTGCAATATGTACATATTTTTCCAAGTTAGTTCCATTAGCTGCCAAGCTGGATCGCGTTCACGTCAGACATTGAATGTATGATCAATACCAAGGAGATTAGAGTTGGAAAAAATAGTGTCAATGGAAGACATTACTGAATCTGGAGGTGATGTTGTCCCTTATAGCTATTATCAGGCAGGTAGTAAGTCCAGTAACTATATTGTTTTTTAGCCTTTTTTTAATTTCAATTTATTAATATTTATTTCATTTGTTTATTTATTTTTCAATTAAGATTTTTTTTCTTATTGTAGTTAGGATTTTTAAAAAAATTCCAAACAACTTTGTTATGGGCACACTTTCCTGTGTAATAGGGGAGGTCTATCTAACAATGTCTAAAAAAAAGATTGCAGTTATGCTTATTTTCAATTAAACAAGCATTAACAAATGTAAGCTAATTTCTGCTCAATTTTCAATTCAATTCAACTTTATTTGTATAGCAAAATTTACAACAGTCATCTCAATGCGCTTATCAAAATATAAAATTAATAATAAGAAAGAAAAAACCCAACAAGATCCACATGAACAAGCATTTAGTGACAGTGGGAAGAAACAACTTCCTTTTAACAGGAAGAAATCGCCGTTAGAACCAGGTTCAGAGGTGGCAGCCATCTGCCGCATAGACTTTATTCAAGACTTAGTTGGTTTTCTGTATGTGCAGAACGTTTGTTTTGTTTTTCATCCAGTTATTACACGGGAAGTTGCACCAATAATCAGAACGTATTCGCCCCTGTAATAACATGAATTGGTTGATAATGTACTGTATGTTAATTTGTAGCTTTATTTGGTGCTATTATTTTTATATTGATTGATCATAAATGAGTTCATTGACATTCTGAACAAGTTTCTGAATATTTTTATTCTCGTTACTGATTTTGTAATGTTACTACCAGTCTTTATTTCTTGTTGTGGGTTAAAGTTTCTTGTGTATTGCACCCTCTGTGCCTTGATCTGTTTGTCTGTGCTCTCACGGGTGAATCCCATTCCCACGATTACCTTCGCCGCACTATTTAAGGAGTGCTGCTTGCTCACAGTGCGTTTCCTGGG
The DNA here is from genome assembly GCF_900634775.1 of Gouania willdenowi. Classification (NCBI taxonomy): domain Eukaryota; kingdom Metazoa; phylum Chordata; class Actinopteri; order Blenniiformes; family Gobiesocidae; genus Gouania; species Gouania willdenowi. The sequence continues at coordinate 3,789,941 of NC_041045.1, forward strand.
AAATTTCTTTGGCTCTCTGGGATTTGACTCCCTTTGTTACAATGTTTATAACGTTTCACACAGATTTTGTTTAGCAAGAAAATGTGTTTAGTCGTGTTTGCCATGATCATAGAAGTATACAAACTCTCAAATGTATTGATCACCTTTGTGTGTTGTACTTTTCATTCCTTCAGACTATGACTATCATCTATTTTTATTGTTTAATAGGAACATAATGTACTGCCTAATGTCATCGTGTTATATCCCCCAGCTACATTTAGAACTATAGCATCCTTCTCTTTAATGGAGCACAGTAATCTATTACGTATGGAAAAGAGCAGGAGGTATTGAATCAGTGGGAGTGTGTGTACAGATGTATCCACAATTCATGTGTGGAATCAGATCCAGGATATTGCAGGTATTTTCCCTTACACTACCTGTTTAAGAAAAAAAAAAAAAAAATCAGCATTCGTTTTTAATAGATACTGGCCTTGCAACAGATGTGAAGTTTTTCTCCCAGTCAGCGATCTACCATGTGTTCACAAGCATGTGATCGCTGTAAAATGAAAGTTTCGCCACTTTTCTTTCAGGCAACGCCCTCACACGCCTGCTCCCAAACATGACGTCAACAGGCCCTTATGCAACTCTCTGCAGGTTTGCGCGACGCTCTTTAATTGCGTACGTGTGCGTTTGTGTTGGTCTTTCGGGAGCGGGTGTGGAGCGCTCGCGTGTCCTAATTAGTTCAGGCTGTGTCAACCACCTCCTCTTCCTTACTCCAGCCTCTTTGAGAGGCTTTTGAGGCCTGCAAACTCCCATCACACCCGTGCTGTGTCTGGCGTGATACCAGCCGTAGAGGAAGCGGGGACGTGGTGTGTGAGCGTGCACAAAGATGTGGGTGAATGTCGGTGGGATGACCTCAGTGCAGTCAGGGGGCCTGACAAGAGACTGATTATCATGCTGAGCTGGTGACGCTGTCACTGAGGCTTCAGCAGCACAGTAAGCAAATGTCTCATTTTGGCTCTTGATCAAGTGTCGCTTCTATTCATCATTTTTTGGTCCTATATTTAAAGGAAAGTTATTGACCCGCGTTCTAAACCAAAGGTACGTGTACCCCTATGGATACACATAAACACAGGGCTATACACAAAATACAACCTATTTTAAAAATTAGAATAATACAATCATACAATATAACACCTACAGGTATAGTATAGTCTAAATGTCCTGAGGGAACAACAACAAAAACAATGCAAAACAGTGCAATCAAAAGTTAAAATAAAATATAAAAGTTTCAGTGCAAGGACATTTGGTTTAACTTGTCAGCTGTAAGAAAAATTCTTAAAACCAAAGAACACAATGTGCAACAACAATAGATCTATATAAAATAGAACAAGAATTACCACATATGCAAAAAGGCAATGCAATGTTGTGGCTGCGAATACCTTTTCGTTGCATCTAGATAATTGTAAATGTTTTGCATTAATTTATTTGGATATTAGGTTACATTACAGGTCACAGACTTACTAACATTAAACCTGTATTTTAAGTTATAAGTTAGGGTTTCTGACTTTTTCACCTCCCATGCATTCTGTTTTATATATTGTCTTGTTTATATGACGCTCCCATCTTCTCTGTCTGTTTCTATGTATTATTTAATTAAGACAAGACATGTACAGTGATTGTAAAGGGTGTATTTCACGTTTATTATACCTTTTAAAATTATTTTCTTTTTTGGGGGTGCAATTTGGCAGCCGACTGTGTTGCCTGGCGGTAAAGCCTATAGCAGGGGATAAGTGGGAACATTTTTCAAACATTAGATAAGTGAAGGGTTCCTGTTGGGACACTTTTCCTTTAGGCTAATAATACATTTTGTATCAAAAGTTGAAGCCAAAAGGCTAAAACTGCTAGCTACCGTTGCTCTAGAACAGTGATCATACCACACATAGCATTTATGAAATGATTTCCAACATAAGTACATGACTAGCTAGCAGCTACAGTAACTGTAACTACTTGCTGTCACATAACTTATGTTACCATTTTTTCAAAAGGAGTCACTGTTTCTCAGAGTTTGCCCTGAGCTAGCATGCTAATGCTGAATAGCATAAGCATTTCCAGAAAATGGATGTTATTGAATGCTCATTTCTTTAATTCGAGGCACATTCGTGAAAGTTGTTTTTTTCCCTACAATGTCCTCCCCCCCCCCGACTTTTCATTTCAATTGTGGCATTAGCGGAACATTTTGTAATGCTATTGCTAGTTTTTAAACTAGAACACAGCTTTACTCCGAGGTTTGTGTCAACAAAGAGTGAAACACGTGGGTTTTTTAATGGGAAAACAAAACATTTATTCGCCAAATTTAGTTTGTATAGATTCACAAAAATAGAGATCAATATAACGTACCAGCTAGAATTTGTGCTGTCAGGTTGCAGCATAAGAACGTCGTTTATTTAGATTAGTTATTGATTAGGGTTTTGTTGACTCAAAACGGACACAGCATGACATGGAATAAAATCTTTTCCAAAGTAAAGATTTGCATAACTTTCTATCCAACTTTCACCTTCAGTGAAAGTTGGACTCGTCGTCTGTCAAAACACACGCTCCAATAAAAAACAGCTGAACCGAGGCGTCTGTTACTCCAAGATGAAAGTGAAGCGATTGTCCTCAGAGAGCACCGACTGGATGGTGAAACGAGGAGCGACTCCAAGTGATCCTGAAGCAGCAGGAGAGTGTGTGCTGCTTCAGAGAGCGGATGTGGAGAGGAAGTATGTTTTCACAGACCCTGCTGTGTGGGACTGACACGGCGGATACAGTGTTCGGTGTCGTCCAAAGCGGAGCAAAAGTGCACATCCACACAAATCAGCCTCAGATATCCCTGGAGCTCACCGCTATTTTAATTTCTGCCTTTCAGCACAAGTTGGAACCAATTTACAATTCATTCGACTAGCAAAACATATGTCTGTGACTTTTAATGTCAACATCTTGTCACCGTATCATTGCTCGACCTCAATTGTCTCCCGATAAGTTTGACATGTAATAAGCTAAGCTGTAAAGGTGGGATGATATATCTTGTGACAATATATTAAAATGCCACAAGATACATTGTTGAGGTTACATGAGACGGAGTCTATTACACACCAAGTTGATGTGGTTTATTTTATTTTTTGTGTTATAATTGAGTATTTTGTCTTTTTTTCCTTTCCAATAATACTGTATTATATCGTTATCGCAAACCAATTATTGTCTATCGTATCGTGAACTCATTGTATCACCCCCTACCCCTATTTAGAGCTATATTTAACTTGCTGTAACATGATAGTATAAGTGTATTTTACTTGATTCAAGCCAAGTCATTAAAAAAATATGAGCTAGAATGATCTGTTTGCCAATCAGACAAATGACTTCAGCTGCTAATTGCCCACTAACTTGACTTGTTACCTGGAATTTTCACTCTATAAAAACAACATATATATATATATATTTTTTTATAGCTTATTTTGTTAAGAAAAACGCTTGTTTTAGGAGTTAATGCTTTCTCTACGTCTCAGAACAGTGTGAAAAGAACAGTTAGATGGATTTCTGAGTGCGTCCTAACCCAGACCTTCCCCTAAACAAGCCACACTACAGACTCACTCACACATGCTGTCCTTTATAGGAGAGAAAGACCAAAGTTGAATTATAATTATCGAGATTTATATCATAAATTGGCATTTTGAGAAATAATATCGAGAGTTTTGGTCCATATGACCCAGCCCTAGTTTCATGTTTGGATGGGTGTGTAATTGCTTTATTTAAAAGGACTTTACTTGGAAGAATAGGTTATTCCAGATTTGTTATACATAGTTATGCCTGTAAGTAAGTGTGAAAGATGCCTCAGCACGTTTTTGTTTGCATATCAGGTTCATGTTGGGGACTCCCCTGTTTGTTTATGGGGTCATAAAAAGGCCTTAAGCAGTGCTGTCAAGCCTCACATGTTGATTTCTTTCTTTCGGCTTAAAATCATTCCTGTATTCGATTACCATGCAAACTATTCCTCCTCATCTGCTTTCTATTAGAATCATCCATACAATAGGCAGGTGGGGCCGACCCAAGACGACAGAATCTCTGGGCTTCCTTCCAACTTTTTAATGGGGGAGTGGTTGATTTACCCTCCCCTCTCATGCACCCAAATTGCATACTGTACGTCCAAAAACACACACACACACACATGCAGTGTTTCACAGCTGTGGGGGTGGGAGGGACCCATCTGATGAGAGACAGAGCAGAGCAGAGAAGAGAGAGAGGGAGGAATCGAACCCAAGAAGCTCCCACAACTCTTCTCACTGACTGGGGAAAGAGTTGTGCCATGCAGTATCACATCTGGAAGTAAGACCACCACTGGATCAGGAGCGAGCAGCATGCAGGGCCGTGCGGGGAAGATCCCCAAAAGGGAGATGGTCATAGAGTCACCCCAGCAGTACAAAAGCCTGGCTGAGATTGAAGCAAAGGTGGAGGCGGGGTCACAGGTGGCAGCGGTGAGTTTGAGTTTCTCCTCTCACTTCCAATCTGGCTTCTGCAATTTCCGGCGAAAATAATCTGATTGTTTAAGGAAAGCTTTTATCTGCTCTGCTTTGAAGATTTCTCTTTGAAGAGATTGGACGGAAATGGGAAATAGCAGCTCAAGGGTGCACCTCTCCTGGGAGTTGAATGTTGATCTTTTTTTAGGAAATGGAGGACTTGTGGTTGTAACTCTTCATTTACCTCAGCGGTTCTACAAACTTAGTTTTCACATTCAAGAATAGGACTTTGTTTTCTTTGTGCTTTAATCCAAAGTTGTTTATGAAATTCTGTCTTTTGGGAAAATGTATAATAAATGAAAAATCAGACCAACTTTTAATCCATTGGACACCACTGGGGTGAATTACATCACTATTACTGGTGAGATGAATCAGAATATAAATCTCTAAATAAAGATCTCTGTTTGATTGGCTTTGGTGTGTTATGTGTTCTTTGGATTGAGACCAGGAGGGAAATGATCTGAAACCAATGGACACCCATAGCTCGGTTAAAACCACAAAACCAGACAAAGCTTAGGTGTGTCCAGATTGATTAGTTATGACTGATGCAATCATCATCAGAATGGATGTCCTTATTGTTGATATGTGCTCATTGTGAGGTCAATGTTGCATGGGTGACTCACACTGTAAAATAAATTGTGGCTGATATACTTAGTCAACATCATGGTTTGGGTGACAGTAATATTTATTTATTTTTTTTTCTTCAAACTTTCAAGGTCTACAAAAAATATTTATTCTTAAAATCAACGAAGGCCACATTTTTCTAAAGGCTTAAGTTGTTTTTCAAGGATGAATCCTTATAGCGTACTCAATATTTTTATTGTTTGCTGGACATGTTAGATTCTATTTATTTCTCTTGGAAAGTCATGGCCTTTAGAGGATAAAGTCATTGCTTTGCCCCCCTTACTATCTTATTAGTAAAGGGGTAAATGTGGAATTTCTCTTGTCCTATCTATCGGCTTTAGACGCACATGCATTTAAACAGATGTTTTTATAAATATCTAATAGTTTTGCATTTGCACCAGTGTCAGACCCAAAAATGTTACTAGATTCAACATGTTTCTTTTTCTTTGGATAAGCAAGATACCTCATCATAACTCAAAAGTAGGTTTTTGAAAGTATATATTGCTTTTATTACACGTAGGTGGCAGAGACCCCCCTAAACATGAAAGGGGATTTTAGTTTTAAATTACACCTATAATTATTACGATACAGGCCCAGGTATAACCTAATGTATTGTCGATGCATTGTCTTCTGTGGTCAACCCCTTCTTGTCCTTACAGTATTCAGTCAGTGATTTTTGGCTCCTCCCTGTATGTGCTTTATTTTGGACTTTGATGTTTTTTGTTTCTAAATCAGTTTTTGCTTTGATTTCACTGATTACCTTTAGTTTGTACTTGTTTTGAATTAGTATGTTTTACGCTATGATTTAAACTTTTATTTTTTTCTCTCCATTAAATTGACTTGATTTTAAAACTACAATTAATACCTCCTCCTATTATTTCTATTACAATAATCAAAATGTGTTTTTTTCTTATATCTTGGTAATTAAACATCTTTACTTATTGCATAATATACCATGTAGAAATGCATATAAGTTAGTAAATAAGTTGGTATAAATACCAATTTTCTTGGAATAATATCCTTCCCAAATACAACCTCCTTCCTTCCTCCACCAATGATACACACTATTTGTTTAGGCCTCACTTTTATTTTGGATGAACTGTTAGCTGTAGTACTGTGGGGGGAAAAAATCCTCAATATAAACTGGTGCTTTCAAAAGAAAAACCAAAAGTCTTGGACAGTCAGTCCCTTTAATGTTGGTGAAGAAATCAAAGCCTTGTGTCTTTATTTAAAAATGTTGATAAGCTAACACAGACACACATGGTTCACATGTGAAGATATCTATTTTTTTTTACACTAAATTAATCCCATGGAGGTTTTCTTAGGAATGTTACAGCTGACGTCTGCCGGGGGAAGAAGTTCAGATCTCTGGGGAATAGATTCTGCTGTCTAACTTAACACTAGTCCCCAGTGGTCAGAACCTGTTTATAATGTCACACGCATGTTCACAGTGGCTGTGTATCTCCCTGCAGTGGCTACTTCCATGCATACTCAAGAAAAACCTTAGATTCCAATGAGCTCATGACACCGTGGCTGGCACTCACTGCCTCTCGCTCCCCCATCCTTCCCTTCAATCATCCGGCATCATTATAGCATCTCTGTTTTAGTTCATTCTGTGACAAGACAATGGCAATTTGTTGTCCAGACAGTGTGAATGACACTCATTTCCTTCTGTAACTAATCTCTGCAGCTCTTATAGCAGACAAAGAGAAGCTCGACTAACACTGACATGTTTGTCCAGGTGAAGCCGAAGATCATCGAGCCTTTGGATTATGAAATTGTGGTCGTCCAGAGGAAGACACAGATCGTCAGTGATGTTCTGCGTGACATGCTGCAGTTCCCCACGGACGACATCCAGGTAAAAGAAACTATAAACAAAGTTTAAAAAAAAAAAAGGTTGTCTAATCTTGCATTATGTTATTGGTACTTGCGATCATCTTGGATCACTCGTAAGAAGAGGATAACACAATCTAATTCTAATCTATTAGCAGTAGAAACTAGATGTTTTCAATGGTAATGCTATTTTGTGTTAGCCGTTTCTGTGCTTGTGATTCATCCGAGCAGATTTATTTTCAGGAAAGTTCCTTCTTGAGTCTGATGCAAGGGATAGAGCAGTGGGGCTTGTGTAAAATCACTGATCTATACAATATGGGAAGAAAATTGCTGTTAAAATTGTGTTTCTTATTAAAGTGTATGGAATTTTTGCAACGAGTCCCACGGATCGGCGTCTTGGTTTAAGGCAGTTCAAAGTCTGTATAAACATTACATCACTGTAGCATGAAGATGGATCCCAGCAGGATTTGCTCCATTGTTGGAAATGGTCTTAAAAACAATTATGGAGAGGGTGACTCGGGCTATAATGTTGGATTGAAGTGGAAACCAAACTTTCCCTGGATTTTAGGAAATTCTAGAGTAGACACATTGAAACAAATTTCTTGGATTTTGTGTAAAACCAATTTCGCATCCATCCGCCAATTTTAGCTTCGTTTAAAATCCTTTTAACGTCACTTCATTAAAAGTCTGAATGATTAAAAACTACTTGAAAAACAACAATTGTGTATAATAGTTCATGAGAATAATAACAGTGTGAAGTAGGAATTCTACAACCACCAATCTGCCTCCAGACTGTTTCTCCATTAGTTTATGTTGGCCGTCTACAGTGCAAAGCTATTAGTAGCTGCCCAGACCTGTGTGTGCACATGTGTGTGTATGGTGAGAGAGAGCCTGGCTCGGCCCAGTCTGTCCATCTGTATGGGCGGCCATATGTTTCACATCACGGGCTCAGCAGTTAGAGAAAGGGGGAAACCGGACAGACATAAGGGAGTAGCATACGCACGTGTTGCACAGATACGCACACAGATGTAGAAATAACAGTGATGAGATAACTAAAGGTCTTGCATTTCCATGCAGATAAGCCTGTCAGTATTTCATTGTCCGTTCTTCATCGCACTGGTTTTCCCTTAGTGGTACATTCTGTGGTAACGTGCTCCCTTGACCCAGTGATAAAAGCACTGGTTTAAAGGCTGTGACAGGAATGCATTTAATTGCCAGCGAGCAGTCCTTGTTCACAGCATTTTGACTGCGATGCCCTGTGGTTAATTACAAGGGCAGTGTGTGTGTCGAGCGGTTTCTTCTCAATGACCTGGCGGAAACCTATAGTGTAGTAAAAGACTAAAGTGTACAGTTTGACACATGAGAGCCTTGAAGCAGCTGCAGTTTCATTTATTTCATCAGCAAATGTCAAACTAGTGCCTTCGTAAGACTTTTTTGTATCTGGAAAATATTCGAATTAAAGAAACTGCACAGCTTGTGAAGCCATTGTCTGAATGATGGATATTTTCCACCTTATTATTTGACCCATTTGAAGCTTAGGCAGCGAAGATGAATCCAAACCCGTTTTTTAATCATTTATTGTATTTTTTTTAACGAATATAAGACTTTCTTTCTTTAATGAGGCTAGAAGCTCAAATATTCATTGACAGGGTTGGAGTTAAGGACCAAACTAGGTCATTGTGACATTGTTTCCTTTACTCATCTTTCAGGCTTGAGTAGAAAAGCAGTGCTGTACGCTAAGTGGTAGCAATGGTTGCCACAGCATGGATGAACTGGGATGGTTTGCCTACTAGCTGACAGGGTTTATGCCTTAAGGCGCCCTTTGCTCCTCAGCTATGAATCCTGGCTCTGCTTTCAAAAGCCCGAGCCATCTAATAATGCTGCCAGTCAGGGGATTTGGGGCGATAGTAATTCCAGGCCAGAGCAACCTCTGTAGTACTGGCCATTCTTTTATCTCTGCAGCCCATTTTGTTTTCTTTCATCTTTCTTTGAAATCCAAAAAAAAAAAAGGCTAAATATAGAGCCTGACTCTTCATGGCTAAGGCATGCGCACTGTTTTTAGGATTTATTCCCAAACCTAGGAAATATTTTCTGCGGTATTTGTTTGTCTGTTTGCAGGATTACGTCAAAAGTACATTACAGATTTTGACCAAATTATAACCAAATATACACCTTTTACAATGGTAGATTTTAGTAAACTAAATTCTGATTCTGGATCAGTTTCAAAAATTGTAAAATCCCTATTTCTCATTATTGGCAAAATTTCAAAAATTCATACCTCAGTTCATAATTGACTGATCTTTATGAAATTTGACTCTGGTTGGTTCCTGAGTTTCACACAGATCAGGTTCTATTGCAATTTTTTTGGAAAATTGGGTTTCTAATAAATTTTGACCTACTGTATCATTATTAATGGCGATAGACATCTATTACAGGTCTTTAAAGTGTGAATAATCATGGCACCATGATCAGGATTGCTGATCCAGATAAGTGCCGATTTCTGGCAAAGAAGAGATTTGGCACTTGGTAGAGGTTTTTACCATGTTCTAAATATTTCAACCCAATGGATTAATTGTAAATACATAGATAAGGATTGACAGAACATATACTGAAAGCTTTCCAGAACTTTAAACCTTTTCTCTCTTAGTATGTTTACAGTAGTTTTATTATCCTGCGGTCCTTAACTGCTTGCCTTGATCTCTGACTTTCCTTTGGAAGGCAGTACAGAGAGAAGCATCCCGTTGGGATCAATGAAGTGGAATCCAATCCCAAGAAGTAGTAGTGAAACAGCATCAGCTGAACGGATGCACAGTACCAGTTTTTTTTTCATCTGTTCCCTGTATCCACCCTCAGATCTCCACTTTGCAGCGCCAGGGCCGTACGCTGTTCTCCACTGTGCCAGAGAGTGCAGAGAAAGAAGCTCACAGTCTGTTCGTTCAAGAGGTAAACATACCTGGACATGAGCCATACCTTGACTGCATCAAACCCACACAGATCAAACCAATGAGAATTGTTTATGGTGTGTTGGCAAAGGGGATCTGATTTGATTTCAGTCTGGACAAATGCTCACAAACACTTTAGGAAAACTTGTGCTTCCAATATGTTGCTCTTCTTCCCCTTTAAGTCAACTTTTACCTCCACCTTCATGTTTCCTGACAGAGGGGCCACAGATGGATGGAGTTCACGACCCACGTCATGTTGTTTTAGAGGGGCTGTGCTCCGCCTAGAGCTAAGGGTGCGGCTCAACAGAGTCGGTTAGGTGATAGTCCTCTGTGGGTGCGGCCAGCGATTACATCAGAAGCACATCTGGAGCAGCTGTAATGTTCTCTGTCGGGATTCTTTGTTTTGTTTTTGTCGTGACCCCTTGACTGTGAACATGTGTTTTTTCCCCTGGACTCCCAGAGCTGATAAAGACACATTCCAGACAGTACATGAGAGCAGTGGCTGATAAATATCAATGACTGTTCTTATTAATCAGCTTCCTGTGCTTTTAATTGGTTGATTATTATTAAGCTGTACTTCAAATATTCAACTTAGCGTTTTAATCACTGCAACTCTTCCAAGGTCTCTGATTAGTTGTTCCTCCATCAACCTCACTCCCACCATCACACTCTCTCCTCAGTGCATCAAAACCTACAAGTCCGACTGGCACGTGGTCAACTACAAGTATGAGGAGTACTCTGGAGATTTCCGCCAGCTCCCAAAGTGAGTGGTCTCCATCTTTGTGTCTGAACAGGCGTCCACACACAGGTCAGAGACATATTTACCCAGCAGCTTCCAGTCTTCACAGAACACTCAAATGCATGTGGTTCTTCACATACGCCTTTGTTTCGAGTCAGTGAGTCTGTCAGGACACTCCAAACACGGAAGTCAGATGGTTTAAGAGCTTCCATTAAAACAATAGAAGACTTCCCATGTTTTTCCACCAAGAGCACGTAAAAGACTATTCTGGGACTGTTGTTGGCTTCTGTTATTAACAGAAATCCTACAATGCCTTGTGTCCTTGGAGAAGCCACATGTTGTGGATCTTGTTGAGAACTTTTAAATGAAATCTGCTTCGACATTGTTTAGTTTGTTTCCTAGAACAAGCCAGAGACAAATGTCAAACTGTCTCTCATGGTATTTAATTGTAATGAGATGGTAAGAAATGACAAGAATGTCACCGACTCTTTACCGTCTTCTCCCTGTCCCCTCAGTAAAGTAGTGCGTCCTGAGAAACTGGCCCCTCACCTGTTCGAGGTGGATGAAGATGTGGAAAAAGACGAGGTAATAAACAAATACATTAGATTTATATTTACTTTCTAGTCTTCTTCTTCTTTCTTGTTATTGGTGTGTTGCAACCAGCTTAAATAGCTGCATATCACCACCTACTGTATTGGGGTGTGGACACTCTATTCCCTCCTTTCTAGTTGTAGTTATCAGTCATTTACAGTGTGACTGCCGCTACTCTTCTTTTTTTGTATTGGTCATGGGTTGGTAAAATACTGCGGTTTTTTGCAATTGTCATAATGTCATAAAACCTTTTTTCCCAATGTCATATTTACTGAGAAATACCACAAAATGCTGTGCAAGTTAGTGTAACAACATATGAAAATGAAGCGTATGGAATAGATGACTGTTTTGCATTGTCAGTAGTTTTGCAGTGATACACAACAAGCAGGTTGGAGTTTCACTGATGTTAAAGAGAAAACTTGTGTTCGTTCTAACTAACAACTCACTTCTAGGTCTGTGAGGCACCAGTTCATTTATGACATTCAACATTGAAGGCATTGATTTTGGGCTTTACATTTTTACTTCTGACCACAATATGTTAGTGTGATTCAGGATAGACCGAGTGTTACTCAATGAAGAACTTTTTGGAGGTTTTAGCATCTTAGCCTAACAGCAGGAGTTTTTCTCCAGTCTTACACTGCTCTGGGTCACTGAATGGACAAGTCGTCATGGTCATTCTAACCTACACAGGTTCTCATTGGTCAAAAGCTAAGGAATGTTACTGTGATAAGTCGACCTCTGGTCTTAGCCCTCACTGTAGCCAACATCTTTCATAATTTCTGATATCCTCAGAACACATCTTTTTTTGATAATTACCTCTTTTTTCTTGGAGGTCACTGACCTCCAGTGGATGTAATGTCCTGCCTGAATACCACTGAGATGACGTTTGTGTTGAGCTTAATTAAAAACACTTTCTTCATACAGTCAGCAGCACTGTCCTCTCCTCTCTTTTTGGGTGGGGTCAGCATTTTCTTCACCTCATAGCTTACAGAGTAAATAAAGAGTTTAACATACTCTACACTTTAGTCAATAGTGGAGAAAGAAATGTAGATGAAGTGAAGATTTGAGCATTTTGTGTTTTCCCTCCAGGACACAGCCTCTCTAGGATCTCAGAAGGGTGGAGTATCCAAACATGGCTGGCTGTACAAAGGGAATATGAACAGCGCAATCAGTGTCACGATGCGGGTTAGTTATAACCCCTCTCATACGGTCTATTTTCATGGATTTTGCTTAGTCCTACTAATAATTACTACTTGTATCCTTCTGAACATGATTGATATTATATTTTGTAGAATGGAATGCTCGAAGGCCTCTTGGTAGTACTTGCCAACAGTTTGGCAATAGTCTATTTTCCACCTTGGCAATCTTTGGGCTGAAGAATGACAAACATTGTCAATCCTCAAACATACGAATTGCAACTAAAGTCTTCAATTGTAAATGCTAATTTCAACTATGTTAAAGTTTGAGAATATTTTCTTTTAAGAGCAGGAAAATCCATATAGTCATTGTGTGTAATTACGTCTTCTATTGTCCAATGCCTGCTATTCCTACTACAGTCCTTCAAGAGGCGGTACTTTCATTTGGCTCAGCTGGGCGATGGATCCTACAACCTCAACTTCTACAAAGACGAGAACACCGCCAAGGAGCCAAAAGGAACCATCTTCCTGGACTCATGCATGGGGGTTGTTCAGGTAGAGAATCAGTCTCGATACGGGCCTAGAAAACCTAAGCAAACAAAGCTTTTGTAACCCGAGCAACCCAGACAATGACGTGTGGTTGTGTCCTCTCAGAACAGCAAAGTGCGACGCTTTGCCTTTGAGCTGAAAATGCAGGATAAGAGCACCTTCCTGCTGGCTGCAGACAGCGAGGGGGAGATGGAGGAGTGGATAAGCACCCTCAACAAAATCCTTCACAGCACCTTCGAGCAGGCCATGCAGGAGAAGAGGAATGGAGATCTGCACGATGGTCTGTTTTCTAGCTTTGTTCTCCACCGGCACTTGATGCATCATTGTTCTCCCTCCAGACAGACAGACAGACTTCTGCTAATAGATGTCCTCCTGATCTCTCCAACAGATGAGGAACATGGAAAGGCCGAAAACTCTACTGGAGCTTTTCACGACACCTTTCAGGTACATTTATGACATTATCTGCACAAATTATTATGCACACTGCCTTGGGATCAAACTTTTCATCATGTTTTATTTTTGTATTTATTTTTTTGTGGGAAGGCTCCGTCAATGTTCCTTCAGCTGGAATGTTGCTGCATGTGGAGTAGTCAAGCAGCTGGGATCATTTTATAGGTCACAAAGTGTAGACACCAATGAAAGCTACAGATTTCAATAGTCTTTTGCCTTTTAAATTGAAAAGTTCTGTCATTCCAAATGACGTTGAAAAAAAGAAGTTGAAGGCAAAAGAAATAGCTGGTACGTCTCTACCCTGAAACAACTTGGAGTTGTTTTGTGTCTTTTTTTTTCCCTTTTTTTTTTTTGCACAGACAGCACGAGACATTGAATCCAAAACAAGGAGTGAAGCCCGACTCAAACTCTTCACTCTGGACCCTGACACACAGGTGGGCAAGGGAAAGTTGCTTTGTACAAAATATGTCAGGATTTTTATTTTAACTTTTTTTTTACACGTGCTGCTATTTTCACAGAAGCTGGACTTCACCGGCATCGAACCAGACGTGCGGCAGTTTGAGGAGAAGTTTGGGAAAAGAGTGCTGGTCAGCTGTAACGACCTGTCCTTCAACCTGCAGGGCTGCGTCGCAGAGAACGAAGAGGGGCCCACGACCAATGTAGGTTTGAGAACACACTTTGGAGTGGATTCACTAAGATTTGCAATAAAAGGTGGTAAACCACTTGCATCCCTAAATCTTTTTGTAGCAGCTTCCTTACCTGCTGCGAGGAATTCAGCAGTAATTTGAGACTTCCCTTTTTAAAGGAGCATTTAGAGCGTCTTATTTTGAAGGTGGTGGGTGAAGGAGAGTTGAATGCGTGGAAGCAAAAAAAAATCATTTGAAGCAGCAGAATTGGAGGTGTTGGTATTAGAAGCAAATAAACACATGATTGAATTACAGCAAAGACATGTTGGTGTTACCAGGAAAAACTCAGTCTTGAAGGAAATCAGTGAGAGTGTTAATGCTGTGGGGAAAACTAGGAGAAGATGACAGGATATGAAGCACAGAATAAAGGAAAAAAGTTGCTTTCAATAAATCATCAGCTAAAATCAGAATTTTAATTGGTAAAAAGGACATTAATGTTGCTTAATAATTTGGTTTTATCACAGAAATATATGGCGATGTGTAATCCAGAGAAAAAAGAAAAATGTGCTATGTGTATTTAATTGTACAGCATGACAACATACCTTTCCTATAGGGAAAAAATACAGATAAATAGCCTCAAAATTTTATAAGATGGCCTCAAGTTTCTAACATGCACAGTCCCTGGGGTTTGTACCCCTTATCGCCGTGGGAAGTGACGTTTGCACACGTTTTAATACCCGAAAATCTTTAGTAAATCCGCCCCTTTGAGTATGGCCTCCTGTTGATGACATGGACACATTTTAAATCACCCCAGAAGATCACAGACAGTTCAGATGGCAAACTCGACCATCACTTCTGGCAGTTCTGGCATAAATAATAACAGGTAACTAGCCTGAGCTTCCTATCATGTAACAGAGCGGTTGGAGGCTGGTTTCCTGTCATCAATCTTTGAGTTCTCGTACTTCGACCATCAGCTCTAAGCCACACACACACAGACACACACACACACACGCGTGCACTCACACAGACAGCTTTGTGTAATAGAAGTGCTTCATGGAAAGACAGAATGGAAGGATAATTTGTTGACGGTACATTTAGTCGGGATGGAAAGTGATCCCTGCAATCAAAGGAAAAGTTTCTCTCTATTGATCTTTGCAGCATGTTTTTTTCTCTATCACTAAAGGTGGAGCCTTTCTATGTGGTCCTATCGCTCTTTGACGTCCAGAACGGCAGAAAAATCTCCGCTGACTTCCACGTGGATCTCAACCACCCTTTAGTCCGACAAATGACACCCAGTATCAGCAGTAGAACTGAGTGTCACATTAACGGTAGCTTCAGGCCAGGTAAAGGACTCCCCGAGGGGGCTCTCCATTACCTTCGACGCGGCATATTCTCCGTCACTTGCCCCCATCCAGATATCTTCCTGGTGGCTAGAATAGAGAAGGTCCTACAGGGAGGGATCACCCATTGCACTGAGCCTTACATGAAGAGCTCAGACTCAGCCAAGGTAAGAACATCAGCCAAAGGATGTTGGTGCACATCTGGTTTTATACTTATGATAAAAACAACCGCCTGTGATGTAGATTGCTCAAAAGGTGCTGAAGAATGCAAAGACAGCTTGCAGTAGACTGGGACAGTACAGGATGCCATTTGCCTGGGCCGCAAGGTACGAAGACCATCAATATCTTTACTCTAAAATGCAAATTGTACTCTTTATTTCAAAACCAAATGTATATTAAAATACTGAATAAAGAAGAAAATTAGATTGCTTATGACTTTTTTTCTGTGGGAAATTGGAAACCAGTGTTTCTTTCAATTGGTGGAATGCCATTATAGCAAAGCTACTGGGGATGATAAATAACGTTTTTTTTTTTTTTTTTTTTTTTAAAAATTGTACTTGTTTTATCCAAAAGTTGTTCTTATCCACTACTGATGCAGTTGTGACCACCAAAACACTGCCAAAATTACATTTCTGCTGTTTTCACGGATCTAAAGTCAGGGGATGTAAATTCTGTGGCTTGAATACAGCTGAAATTTAATATCTAACAAACATGACGTTAAGTGAATCTCTAGACCCCTAAAAACTATAGGAAAGCTTGATGGAATGAGTAAAAGTAAATGTAGGATTTTGTGGGTAAAGTGTGACTTTCTAGCTCTCAGATACAAAGTAATTCCAAGTTAAGATGTAGCATTAAACCTGAATATGATCTCTGTCTGTGTGATTGTGTCTCTGCTGAACTCACAGGTATTTCTCTGTTTGATTCTCAGATCTGTGTTTAAAGATGCATCAGGAACTTTGGACAAAGCGGCTCGTTTCTCACCTCTTTACCGACAGGACAGCAGCAAACTGTCCGACGAGGACATGTTCAAACTGCTCACTGACTTCAGAAAGTAGGCTTCTTTCTTCTTCTTCTTCTTCTTCTCTTCTTCTCTTCTTCTTCTTCTTCTTCTCTTCTCTTCTTCTTCTTCTTCTTTCTTCTTCTTCTTCTTCTTCTTCTTCTTCTCTTCTCTTCTCTCTTCTTCTTCTTCTTCTTCTCTTCTTCTTCTCTCTTCTTCTTTCTTCTTCTTCTTCTTCTTCTTCTTCTTCTCTTCTTCTTCTTCGTCTCTCTCTTCTTCTCGTTTCTTCTTCTTTCTTCTTCTCTTCTTCTTCTTCTCTTCTTCTCTTCTTCTTCTTCTGTCTTCTTCTTCTTCTTCTTCTTCTTCTTCTTCTTTCTTCTTTCTTTTTTCTTCTTCTTCTTTCTTTCTTCTTCTTCTTCTTCTTCTTCTTCTCTTTCTTCTTCTCTTTCTTCTTCTTCTTTCTTCTTCTTGTCTCTCTTCTTCTTCCTTCTTCTTCTTCTTTCTTCTTCGTCTCCTTCTTCGTCTCCTTCTTCGTCTGCCTTCTTCTCCTTCTCCTTCTCCTTTTAGTCCTTCTTTTTAGTCCTTCTCTCCTTTTTAGTCCTTCTTATACTAATTCTTTTACTTCTTTCTACTACTCTTTCTTTACTTCTTCTACTACTCTTTCTTTACTCTTCTTCTACTCCTTCTTCTGCTAATTCTTCTTCTTCATTTCTGGTTCCACAACCAGACAGAGAAAATGCCAAACCCCCGTCCTCCTGGGAACTTAGATGTAACCATCGACAGCGTAGCCCCCGATGTTACCAGTAAAGCTTACTCATTTACTTCTAATCGTTGATTTCCATCCATCAAACTTCACCTCTGACCCACTCCTTTTCATCCTCGCAGACTGCGTCACATCCTCCTACATCCCAGTGCGGGGCTTTGAGGAGAATGGGCCGGGCAGCGCTCTGCTGGAGGTGGAGGAGTTTGTGCCCGTAGAGCGCTAATGCTCCAACCATTCACCGGCTATGAAAAACCCTACCTCTACATCTATCCCAAACTCCTCAAGTACGACGGGCAGAAGTCCTTTGCTAAGGTATCTGTAGAGAGGCTGGTGTGAGCAAAGAAGGAGAACTTTATTATGAGCAAATTAAATGTCAAAAATCTAAATTTATTGATAAAAACGACTAAAATATTCCCATTAAACCTACATAAAGCACATATTGAGCAGACATTTTGCACCCACCAATGATAATAATAATGTTTTTTTAACTTAGTTTTTTTTTTTTTAATTAATTTCAGCCAACACAGTACAGTAAAAAGATTTCCTACTACATAACTATTTTTGTATTTGCAAACTTCAGGTTAAAAAAACCCCCCAAAAACAACAATTGGGCAGACACACAAGATATTAAAGCATAAAATATAACAAAATAATACATATTAAAATAATATTTTATTATATATAATGAACCCCTTCATCATCAATCAATTACCGATGTGCACACATATGCACCCATACAAATGCATGTGTAACACCTGCATTTAGTACAAGCTTTCTATTCATGACGCGTATCTGGCTCATGTTGCGGCCAACTTCACGTCATTAAATCCTCAGCGAGGCACAACCAACCCTTCCATCATAAGCTTTTTTCCTGTATGGTTACATAATACAGTAGTATTTTCTGACCCAAACTGCTTTTATTTGACAGGTTTTGCTAAAAAAAAAAAGCTCCATAGTTTTTTTTTTTCCATTGAAGAGCAGCAGCAGTCATCGGATAATGAGGATTCCTTCCTGCTCTCGCTGCTTCCTTACAGGAAACCAGACTACAATCCATCATTGTCTATTCCCATGCGCCTGTTTTATTTAGATAGGAGCTATCTGATACATTGCTTTTGCTCTATTAAAAACTAATGGGCTTCCTAAACACACTAAGAGCTTTCAAATCTGTGGTCGTAATAAAAAGTTCCTACGTTTCCATCATGCCGTTTTAATGTTTTCTTCTGTCCAGGCCAGAAATATCGCCGTATGCATTGAATTCAAGGACTCTGATGAAGATGACGCCCAGTCCTTAAAGGTAACAGCTACATAGCAGGGGAACACTGTCCCAACCCCTTTGGGTTTGAAGTAAATTGTTTTAATATCCATATTTCACATTTATTTAACGCAATTTTCAATTATTATTATTTTCCCCCACCCAATAAATCAATAAATTACTTGTTAAAACCTGAACTATATCCTGTATTTACTTTATAAAGATCTTTATAGAGACTTGAATGATTTTGATATAGGTTTTCATGTAAGACCCCTAGGTTGGCTTTTTGAACTAGCCGTTTCTGGCTATAATGTGGACTGTAACCTTTTGTTAACTAGATAATCATAAAAAAAAAAATATTTGTTTACTGTGTTTCTTGACCCCTGCTGAACCCCAGGGATTTGATTCAATCGAACCCAGGTTAAGAAATTTTAAAGGTCTCGGTCTTGTCTCGGACTCGGGATGCCCGGAATCGGGATTTTCCCTCAAGACCGTCGGAGACCCGCACGAATTCCTGCTATTTTTTAACTTTTTTATGATGTGATAATAACAAAGAGAAGAACGGGATAAAACAATCCTTTATTCATTCTTTAATCCACCCCGTACAACCTTCCTTAATGTGACTGAGTGACGTGTGTGACACACTCACACACACACGCACACACACACACACACACAAGCAGGAGAGAGAGGCGGAGCTAAACATGTCCGCTAACTTGTTGGTTGTGAAATTTTGTTTCACGAACCACAAATAATACATTTGTAAAAACCTAACAAAGAGGAAACACTCTGTGGTGTGTAGGTGACCAGACATGTTATTTCTTGGCAGAAATGCTTTTAAACACTTGCTGTACATTCAGCTGACATAAAAATATTGTTTTCAAATATGTAGAATATTTGTGAATTTTTCAATAGCAGTAGTAGTTTTTATATTTCAGTTAATTTTTTGAAGGCCACCTTTTTTGTCCGTCAAATGTATTTAAAAGAAACTAAAACTAAAGAGAGAAAGTTATTTAACTGTCATAATTGTATTTATTTATATATATTTTTTAATTAAAACAAAATGTTTATGGTCTTGACTTGGTCTTGGTGCATTCTGGTCTCCGGCAAGTCTTGGTCTGGGATAGTGTGGTCTTGAACACAACACTAAGAACTAATGATTTATTGGGGGAAAAATAGCACATGAATGACAAAAATTAATCAGATTTAAAATATGTCGATGGTTTTTAGAGCGCTACATGGCCAAGCACCTACTACTTTGTGACTTTTTAAATCTAGAAAAGTAAAATATGAATACACTTTTACTTACTTGATGTCAGTATTCAATCCAATACGTTAAATATTGAAGTCTTACTGATTTTTATGAGTTTAGATTTATTCTTAATTACACATAATTGACTGACATATTTTTTCTTCTGTTCTGCAGTGCATTTACGGTCGTCCTGGAGGAGCTTTGTTCACCAAACATGCGTATGCGGCCGTCCTGCACCACCAGCAGAACCCTGAGTTCTATGACGAGGTATCTCTGCTCCGGTTTCAAACTGACACTGTGGTTATGATGCATGCGTTATAACTTATTTTTTTTAATAACAGTGATGATACTTTTGCGTGACAGAATACATTTAGAGTATATCCTCAGTGGAAAAGCCTCTCCTTTGTTTTTTTCTGCACAAAGTGGTCCATATATTTCATAATCCAACCTGGGAATCAGCTTTTTTTCCTTTCTCGCTTTCTTTCACAGATCAAGGTGGAGCTGCCGACTCAGCTGCATGAGAAGCATCACCTTCTTTTCACCTTCTATCACGTCAGCTGCGACAGCAGCAGCAAGAAGAAAGACGTGGTGGAGTCTCCAGGTAAAGGGCGTCTCGGTAAACAGTCAAAATGTGCCGTTAGAGTTAAAAGCAGCAGCTTTTTGGTGACGCGTACCTGTTT
Source organism: Gouania willdenowi (assembly GCF_900634775.1). Lineage (NCBI taxonomy): Eukaryota > Metazoa > Chordata > Actinopteri > Blenniiformes > Gobiesocidae > Gouania > Gouania willdenowi. The sequence continues at coordinate 3,810,247 of NC_041045.1, forward strand.
GGACTCCTTCATCCTCAGTGGGATCGGCATGGCTGCCCCTGCTCAGGGATGGCAGAGTCATCATGAATGAACAACTGCTGCCTGTGGCTGCAAGCCTGCCTGCTGGGTACCTGACTTCACACGATGGTGCTAACAAGGTAACATAATATTAATATTAATATTAAAAGTCTTTTAAGTGTGTTATGGATAAGAAAAAAACTGTCAAACTGTTTTAAAAAGCCAATTCTATTAATGTACAAAAAGGACCGATCAATAGTAACCCATTGCTGAGAATCAAATCTTGTTGTTACCTTTTTTCTGTAACAACCCACGTTAAATGCACTATAGAGAATCACAAATTACTTTATATAAAAATTCTGCTTTATTTGTCCCACTTTTGAAAGATTTTCTCATTATACTAGCATTAAATAAACAAATAAAACATAAAGGAAACAGTTATTTAAAAACAGTAGGAAAGCAATATCAGTTTACGTAGTTCTGTGGCGTTTGTCTTTTCAAATATTTTAACCTTTTTATTTATCTATTTATTTATTTCTAATTGGCCTATAATCACCAAAATACACGACCATAAAATTTGCATGAAATGCAAAATATACATTTTTATTTTATATTTGCATTCATATTTGCACTTGTATTTAATCCTGAATATTCAGATATTTCATCATTATTTAATATTTAAGCCTTAATATAATCGCTGTCTTGGTTTCTGTTTAATTTTTACTTTTTAAACATGTACGTATCATTTATTAGTGTTTTTTAATGTACCTTTTAATTTTTACATTGTTATAATTGTACTGGGATTATTAAAGTCTTTCTGATTGTGACTCTGAAACATTTTAAATTTGCTGTAAAATCTGTGACGTTGTTCTCTTCAACTTGTTGATTTTATTAACAATAATTGTGTTTAGTGGGATTCTTAATGTGCACAATGGTGTGTGTTGTTTGCAGCACTCTGGCCAGGAGATCAAATGGGTGGACGGGGGGAAACTCCTGTTCAAAGTCTCCACACATTTGGTTTCTACCGTCTACACTCAGGTACTTCCTCTCACCTGCAGGCGAAAACGGCACGTCGTTCATCTGCTCTTTCACCATGAAGACGTGTACGGATGACATTTTCTGGCATGTGTTTACACTAGGATCAGCACTTGCACAACTTCTTCCACCACTGTCAGAGCACGGAGATGTCAGAACAAGCTTCGGATGGAGAGCTGGTTAAATACCTTAAGGTTTGTTTTTGATCCAACACACCCTTCGCTTCATGCCTCATCCTGCATGAGAAGACACTTGGCGAGTTGGTGCACACCAAAGCTACTTTTATCACAGCGGGGGCCACAAAAATGTTATTGTCGTAACCAGAGGCCACGTTATTAACATTCATGTTGGCACAATAACTCTAAAAACACAAAACCATTACAAAAACACATGAAATTAGACAAAATTTGACAAAATGACAACAAAAATATACCAAATGACAGGAAAAACAAACAAAACCCTTGTTAATCCCTGAATATGCATTATTATTATTAAGGCTTGCTATTAGTAATAAAGTCTTATTAATGCTTACTCCAACTAATAAAGTCTTATTAATGCTTACTACAAGTTATAAAGCCTTATTAATGCTTACTAGTCGTAATGAAGCCTTATTAATGCTCATAACTAGTAATAAAGCCTTATTAATCCTTACTAGTTGTAATAAATCCTTATTAACGCTCATACTGTAACTAGTAATAAAACCTTATTAATCCTTACTACTAGTAATAAATCCTTATTAATGCTTATTACTAGCAATATAACCCTATTAATGCTTTTAATACAGGAATCAACAAGGATTCGTTTTTTTTTCTCGTCATTTTGTGTGTTTTTGTGATGTTTTGTGTCTTATTAGTTATTAGGTTAATTCTTTTGGGGTTTTTTTTTGAATGATTTTGTTGGTTATGAGTTGTTTATTTTGTATATATTTGTAGTTGTCCTAACTTTTTTGGAGTAATTTTGTTGTATTTATTTTAGTTTTGTGTGTTTTTGGACTCATTTTGTGTGTTTACTTGCCCCTGTCTGGTCTACACATTATTTTCCTGTTGCTCTCCGTCAGAGTCTCCATGCTATGGAAGGTCACGTGATGGTCAACTTTCTGCCCACCATCCTTAACCAGCTGTTCTGCGTCCTGACCAGAGCTACATACGAGGACGTGGCGGTCAATGTGACCAGGCGAGCCAAACACTAGTCACACACTTATTAATATTTACATTAGATACCAGACGCAGCAACGTTTTCTGTTTCCTCTCCAGGGTGATGGTTCATGTTGTGGCACAGTGTCACGAAGAAGGACTAGAGCATTACCTCAGATCCTATGTCAAGGTGTGTGGGTTGTTGTTTTTTTTTTTCTGAAATATTTCAACTCACATTTACTGATGTACCTTTTTTTTTCTAATCTTTGTTTTCAGTTTGTCTTGAAGCCTGAGATTTACTCCACCACCAGCGTCAAAACTGTTCACGAGGAGCTGGCTAAAGCCATGACGGCCATTCTCAAGCCATCCACGGATTTCCTGACTAGCAACAAGCTGCTGAAGGTGGGGATCATGTTTAGGCAAACCATTTCCTCACGTGGTTAAATAAGTGCTTTGATTATGGGGTGTCAAATGTAAAAACTCATAGCCGACATATTTAGCTCACTTTCCTCACATGTAGCTCATTTTTCTTTTATTTTAGGCAGACATTCATTTTAAAACAACATGTATGTAAAACATAAATCTAAGTGTTAAATTGGTCACTAAATGTTTAGAAATTATACAAAGTTGGCTGGTCAGCGCCTGTCAATCACGAGGTCCCACCCACGCACCACACTCTCCAAGGGCGTAGCAGTCAATTGTGTGGGTGGGGCCTCGTGATTGACAGGCGCAGATTTAGATTTAACGTTTTCATTTAGATTTATTTTTCATGTGTGCACATTTTTACCAATGATATAGAACATGCTGTTTTACATTTAACCTTTAGATTTACATTTATACTTAACATTTACATTTAAACTTGTGATTTCATTCTAAACAGAACAATGTGACATGCTCTAACAATCATTTGATGAATTTTATATACTGATACTCTCTCTTTTTCTATGCGTGTGTGTTGCAGCATTCGTGGTACTTCTTTGAAGCTCTGGTGAAATCCATGGCTCATTATCTCCAAGAGAGCGGGAAGGTGAAGGTAGGCTGAGGCTCCTCCCTTTGTTTGCTCTTCCTCCTCCTCCTCCTCATCCTCCTCGTCTCGTCCAGCTCTCCAGGAACCAGCGTTTTTCTGCCACCTTCTATCACGCCGTAGAGACTTTGGTCAACATGCTGATGCCTCACATCACGCAGAAGTACAAGGACAACCTTGATGCAGCTCGCAACGCCAACCACAGCTTGGCTCTGTTCATCAAGGTGGGCGATCAGTCTTTAATGTCCACACAAGCTTTGATTAAATCCTGGGAATTAGTTTTTCAAAAGGTTTGATCTGAATAAAATTGATCAGGATTTGGTAATCTTTTTTTTTTTCATTCCGCTATTCATGATCTAACTTTTGAGCCGGTTTTTGAAAGCAACATCGGATTGGATTCTGAAATATCCAAACTAAAGGTTTGATTCGGATCAAAACCAAGATTGGATTATGTAATCTGTTTTTTCTTTTGAAAAACCTATTTTCAAGATTTGAACCAATCCGTTTTTCCAGAAGCCCAGCTGATTACTTTTGAAAAAACAGGCCCTATGGATAGAAATGTACAATTCCGTTCAGATTGTATGGTTTTTAATCTTTCTACAGTCCAATTATTTGTTTTTCTTACATTTTAGAGCCTTTTTCAGTTTTTTTTTAAAATGACAAGTTCATGTTTTTTTTTTCCATAGCGCTGCTTCACCTTCATGGACAGAGGTTTTGTGTTCAAGCAGATCAACAACTACATGAACTGCTTCGTTCCTGGGGACCCCAAGGTGAGCACTTCCTGCTGCTGCTGCAGCCACCTCACTGCAGGAAGTTATACGTCCATGTTTGGGCGTAGCTAACAGGAAGTTCCTCTTGTGTTCCTCGCAGACTTTGTACGAGTTTAAGTTTGAGTTTCTAAAAGTGGTTTGCCACCATGAGCACTACGTCCCACTAAACCTGCCCATGCCCTTTGGCAAAGGCCGAGTGCAGAGGTTCCAAGGTATGACGGACACGCAGATGGCAGCCAATGTAACGTCATCGTTTAACGCTGAACTCCCTTTACTTACATTTGCTGCAGACCTCCAGCTCGACTACTCTCTGAACGATGACTTCTGTCGAAACCACTTCATGGTGGGCCTCATGCTGAGGGAGGTGGGCGGGGCTCTGCAGGAGTACAAGGAGATCCGTCAGATCGCCATCCAGGTGTTAAAAGGGCTGATGATCAAACACACGTTTGATGATCGCTACTCGGGCAAAGTAAGACACGTCTTCAACGTTAGTCTGAACTAATCCCTCCAAAAAGGAAGTGTTGTGGATTTCCCTTTATCTGAATGTTGATGTGAAGAGGTTGAAGAATTCTCCGCTGACATCTTCATGATATAAATATAACATTTATTATTACATGATGAAAAAGTCAGATGCAGGCACCATGGCTTAAATCTAAAACAAATGGTGCATAAGACATGTGTTCTAGAGACGTAAGGATACGACTACGGCCATTATTAATATAGCACACTGGGCTTCATTCTTTGAAAATATCATCATACACTTACTCAAAAATGAAGGCCTCTCGGGTCTGCTGAGGACATACATGTGTTGAAACTGTTAACTTTAGTTAAAAATAGTATAAACCTTTTAATATCAAAATGTTTAACACATCAATACACTACAAAAGCTTCTTAACTGTTAAATCCTTCTGATTGTATACATTTCTGTGTGTTTCCAGAGTCACCAGGCCAGGCTGGCCACGCTCTACCTCCCTTTGTTTGGTCTGCTCCAGGAGAACGTTTCCAGGCTGGATGTCAAGGACACATCTCCTCTCAGCAACCACAATGTAAGCCTGACATCTAGTGGTAAGAAACTGAACAGCGCATCAAACTTGGGCCTACAAATCCACAAACTGCTGACAAATGTTCAGAAACAGAGAAGAGACTTTTGGCACAAATTGATCCCAATACGAATCGTCTTATTCCAGAGCACACGGGACGACTCTTTGGTGCCAAACTCCATGATGACGCCTCAGAAGCCTGGCAGCTGCATAGAGAATGCTCTGCACAAAGATGTGTTTGGGGTTATCTCGGGCACAGGTGTGTGACATCTCTCCCCACTTCAATAGATCGCCTGCATCTTTAGTTTACTCGTCCCTCATCATCTTCATGTGTGTCTGCAGCCTCACCTCACAGCTCCACCCCCAACATCAGCTCCGTCCCCCACGCAGACTCCAGAGGCTCCCTCATCTCCACAGACTCTGCAAACAGCCTTCTAGATAAAAGCAGCGACAAGACCAACTCCCTGGACAAAGTAAAGCGCTTTTCTTAACGTGAAACAACGCGTTTTTAATGGTTTTTTGTGTCAATGTTGTACACAAACCTGACACATGAGAAAAGACACAATATTTAACATCTGATCACTCCTACAAGCAATAAAGAGAATTCAGTAAACAACAAATATAGTGAATACATATTTCTGTAAAGCATTGGTTCTTAAACTTTATTTTTCGTGTTTCCCACTTTAGGGAAACACGAAAGGGGAACTTTTAAACCCAATAACACATTTTCAAATTGATTGAACTAACAGTGAACAACTTACATATGTCATAATAAATCAAAAAACTAAATGAATCACCTTCATAAACAAACAGCTGTATGAGTGCAACAGTCAAAAATACAGGAAATAACAAAACATCTAATCAGTGCCAAAAAGCTTCAGAAATAAAAAAAAAAAAAAAAAAGGTAATTCTTTTTATAATTCATTAAAAGTTTGATTCCGTTCCATGTGAAGTACATGCCGACGTAAATCATTATTTTTTTAGAATCAGAATTTTTTTTATTGCCAATTACAATTTTTAACAATACAAGGAATGTGACTTGGTGGATGGTGCAAAAAAACAAAAAACAAAAAAAAAAAGAAGCAGTTGGAGGATAATAATAAAAATAATAATTAAAAAAATAATAATATAGAGAATGATTATGAATATTGACATATACAGTGGTGTGAAAAAGTGTTTTTTTCCTGATTTCTTACTTTTTTTGCACGTTTTCCACACTTAAATGTTTCAGATCATCAAACTAATATAAACATTAGTCAAAGATAACACAAGTAAACACAAATGCAGTTTTTAAATGAAGGGTTTTTATTAATGAGGAAGAAAGAAAGAAATCCAAAGCTACATGGCCCTGTGTGAAAAAGTGTTTGCCCCCTAAACCTAATTACTGGTCGGACCACCCTAAGTAGCAACTACTGCAATCAAGCATTTGCGATAACTTACAATGAGTCTTTTACAACACTGTGGAGGAATTTTGGCCGACTCATTTTTGCAGAATTGTTGTAATTCAGCCACATTGGAGGGTTTTTGAGCATGAACCGCCTTTTTAAGGGTCAGGACTTTGACAGGCCACTCCAAAGTCTTCTTTTTGTTTTTCACACCACTCTAGACATGTTGTGCATTGTTATATTTTTGCATTTCATCAAGTAAAAGTGATATTTGTTATTGAGTACTCAAATAGTTTTTTTTTCAATAGCCATTGCTAATCAGAATTATATTCATAAAACTCAATTTATTTGTTTTTTCGAATTGTAGAAGCATTTTTTTGTGAGAGGGACTTGGGAAAACTTGCACAAACAACACAGGGAGAACAAGCAAACTCCACCCATGAAGCCGTCTGATGAAAAATAATCCCAAATCAAAGAAAAATGTTTATAAATTAACAAGAATAGACTGAAAAATCAACTTTGAGGAAGACCGAAGTGAGAACATATAATAATAAAAGAAGGCACCAGGGTTCACCTTTTCTTCTGATCTCCTGTGACTTCTTGTTACTTGCACTCGTGGGCAATCAGAGCTTCTCCTGCTATGTGCCGTCCCACCTAAAGGAGAGATTCTTCAGGAGACACTCCGTCAACTCCCCCCCCATCCCCTTCCACCCTGAAGGGCCTCCTGCAGTGCTCAGAGCCCCCAAGAGGTTCACGGTGGACTTCTCCGTGCTCAGTGTGCCTCTGGTTGACTTCCTGCAGGACACTCCCCAGGAGGCCAACACACCTCTACAAGTACCGTGTTTGAACCTGTGTGCAAATCGCCAGTCTGCTCTTTCTACGTCTTTATTTTCCCCGCGTGTCCCACTTTTTGGGGTTTGCGTGCCTTCTTTTTTGTCGTGAGAACAGTCGAGAAACATAAACGTGGAGCTTGTTTTTTTAACAACTGTATGCTTTTGCCTCTCTGCCTTCTCTCAGTGTGCGTCGGCTCTGGGCAGCACGGTGCTGCGATGTGACAAACTGGACCGGGACGAGATCAAAAACCTTCTTATGTGCTTTCTGCACATCCTCAAAAGCATGTCAGAAGGTAGGACAACACACTTTATTTTCCCCCACGCATTTAAATATATATATACATATATATATTTTACAGAAGATGTTTTCCTGTTTTCACAGAAGCCCTTTTTGCCTACTGGAACAAAGCAGCTTCCTCTGAGCTCATGGACTTTTTTACATTAATCGAGTAAGTAGAGAATAAAATAAAGTGGGACAAAAAACGACATAATTACACATAAACAAATGCTAAATGAAATGAATAAATTATTTAATATGTGCTTGAATAAATACATTATTGAAAAATAAATATTCCTGTATAATACATATAATAATTTAATACTTATGTCTTTGCTGCCATATTTTTACATTTATTTCATCAATTATGCATTATGTGTTTTATATGTATTTTTTGTGTTTAGATATATATTTACGATATTCTATATCTATACATGTATAATTGTATTTCCACATTTATTTTTATTTTTGTACTATTCATTCATGTATTTATTTAATTTTTTCTGCATTTCCACATTTATTTATTTATTTACGTATTTTAGTGTCATATGTTAATTAAGTGGGCGGTCCTAAATAAATATGGTAACAAAGCCATGTATTTATATATTTATTTATTCGTTTGTATTTATTTTTGCAATTATTTATTTATTCGAGTATTATTTATTCATTTGTAATCCGCCATAGAAGGTAGCTAATTGTGTGTCTATGAAATAAAAATATCTGAGAAAATAAGCTAAAGAAGATGGTCAGAAATGAAGTTTTGGGCTACTTTGAACAAAAATTATAATAACAATGGCAAAACTACAATGAAAAACTGAATAAATGAGCTTTTATTCTGTGTTCTGCAGGCTCTGCCTCCATCAGTTTCGCTACATGGGCAAGAGATTCATTGCCAGGTATGGTCTTTGCTCGAGCCACTATTACACCACAAGTACAATTCTATAATTAAAGCCTGTATTTGGACTCTTGCAAAGCTTAACCCTCCCTGTCTCTTTTAACCCTTTTGCGCTTGCTTTGTTTTCTCATATGTAACGCCGCTGCCAAGTTATTTAGTGACTAATGTTGCAGCCCCAGGCTCTCCCCCCTACTGCATGGTAAGAAAGCGCTGAATTTGATTTGTCTTTATGCTTGAAATGCTGACATAAATACCATCATCGTCATGTGTGTCCATTTGAAATAATGCACGTCACGGCACGGTGGCAGCATCGCGTCAGCTGTGCCGTTTTCCAGCATTTCCATTTTTTCCTCCATCCTCCACGGTTGATGTTTTTCCATCTTGACAATGTTTCTTCTGTCCCCACCAGGAACCAGGAGGGAGTGATGGGACCTGTCGCTGCAGATAGAAAGTCCCTCACTCTCCCCGTTTCTCGAAACAGGGCGGGGATTCTGCACGCACGCCTGCAGCAGCTGGGAACTCTGGAGAACGCCCACACGTTCAACAACAGTAAGACCATCAACCTGTAATGAGAATTCTTACTAAGGAAAGATGATTTGTGTTATATATATATATATATGTGTGTGTGTGTGTGTGTGTTGCAGTGTACTCCCATACAGAGGCAGATGTAAGCAGTCAGTGCTTGCTGGAAGCCAATGTGTCCACAGAGGTGTGCCTCACCGTGCTGGACACCCTCAGTATCTTCATCATGGGCTTCAAGGTGATGTACAAAGTCCTGCTATATCCTACTCAAGTAAAAGTACTGTTACTTGATTGAAATTGTACTCAATTGCAAGTAAGTCATACCTAAAATGCTCAAGTACAAGTAAAAAGTAGCTATCAACTGCTAGTCTTTGTCAGAGGTGTCTGCCAATCGCTTTGATGTTTTTTTTTTAAACTTCAAAGGCAGTTGACAGTCGAAACATGTCAACAGATCAAGTGGATTTCCGAAGTAACAGTTGTTTGATAAAACCTTAGCATATCATCCAAAAAGAATACAAAAATAATTTTGCTGGAATTATAAAAAGTAACTCAATTAAATAGTACTCAAAGTAAAAATGACTAGTTTCTTTCACCCCCCACGTTTATTTTTGGGTAATGAATCTTGCCACGGTTTTCTTGCATATAGTGAACATCTCATGTATAAACTTATAAAGGAAGAGACCAAATCTTGCAAAATTGGAATTTACTTAATTTCCCACAAAGGCATCTGTATAAAATGTACAATTATTTATTTATTTTTTTAAATAAAATAATCCAAATTAATTCAATTCAAAATCGAAATATTTCTCAGGCTGAAATAACCTCCATTCAGTGCTGCTTTGATGCGGTGCGCTACGTTACATCTGGTGGGTCGGCTATGGTCATTTCATTTCTTGTAGTTTCACAATGTCCATTGATCATTTTAAAACAAAATAATAACCCAGCAACGGTTGTGTGCATAAATGTAACAAATTACTTCTTTTAAAATGCACTGAAGTACAAGTAAATATACTGATTTAGAAATATAAGTACCCATATGCTGAAGAGTAACAAGCACTGTGTTTTCAGATGCAGTTGAACTCAGATCTGGGTCACAATCCTCTGATGAAGAAGGTTTTCCAGGTGCATTTAAGCTTCTTGCAGATCCCACAGTCTGAAACCGCCCTCAAACAGGTTTTCACCTCACTCAGGACCTTCATCTATAAGGTGAGAGCACCTGCTTATGTCATCTCTGGGGAGGGAATTAGTATTTTGGCTGCTCTGATGATTAATTTTAGGGCTATTTTAGAATAATAGACATACAGTCTAGATAAGCATGACTCACCAAGCTTCAACTACAGTACATCAAGTGACAAAAGTTAGAAAAAAAGTCCAAAATATCCAAAATACTGATTAAAGTTGGTCAGACATTTTTTTCAGGATATAAGATCTCCTGACATGCCAACTGGCAGTATTCCTCAGAGGCATCTTGTAGTAGCTATAGAGGAAGACTGACAGTTGGCAGTCAAAACATGACAGAAGATCTAATTTCCTGAAGAAAAACTGTCTGAATAAATGAAGTTAACATATTTTTTCAAAAAAGGAGACAAAATGAACTTGCTGGACTAACTAATGATGTCCTCCAGTTCCCGTGCACCTTCTTCGATGGCCGGGCCGACATGTGTGCGTCTCTCTGCTACGAAATCCTGAAATGCTGCAACTCCAAGCTGAGCTCCATCCGCAGTGACGCCGCCCATCTGCTCTACTTCCTCATGAAGAGCAACTTCGACTACACGGGCCGCAAGTCCTTTGTTCGCACTCATCTGCAGGTGTGCTCTCTCACATGCCCACGTGGATGTTGCGTCTAGTTTTGTTTTTGGGCGAGCAGATTCATTCCCGCTCTCTATCTTGCAGGTGGTCATCGCTGTCAGTCAGCTGATTGCTGATGTCATCGGAATCGGGGGAACCCGTTTCCAGCAGTCTCTGTCTATCATTAACAACTGTGCTAACAGTGACAAGAGCATCAAGGTGAGGCGTGCACAGGAAGTCACCTGATCACCAATGATCATTCATACATGCATGCAGAAATGAGTAAACTAAAAACATGGTTTGGTTTGATGAAATTATCATTAAATTTAAACAAAACCAAACTTATGCTGTCTGGAAAATGCAAAATAAGTAAAAGTAATGATAAATCATTTTGAAATAGAAAGAGTTTATGAAAATAAATGGTAACCCTTGAAGATTTATACTTAAATGCTGACATTACGCTAACCCCTATCCTGACCTAGCCCCACTTGATCCATCCACCTAACCCAAAGCATTGCCAACATGGCTCAAAAGGTGTCCTAATTTAGAGAAAGGTGTCATAATGTAGTGAACGAGACTTAATGACAGCCTTCATAACACCTTATTCATGCTAATGACAGCGTAATATCAGCCTTATGTATAAAACTTCAAGTGAAGTCTTACCAAATACGTACACAAAATCTGCTGGAAACCCCATTGTAAACATGTGAGAGCAAAAGTAGCACGGAGCATTGGAGCAATGGTGAAAGCAAGGCACGTTTTGAATGAGAGAGCACTGTATATTCTGTATAGTTCACTTGAGTTACCATACTTAAATTAGTGCAAGTATGGGGCAATACCTACAAAACCACCATTCAATCACTAAACAAAAAAAAGTCATTCATATAGTAAACAATGTAGGATATTATAAACACACCAATATACTGTTTTTAAAATTACACACCTTAAAGTTTGGGGATCAGGTACAAAATTGAAGACGTGCCAGATAATGTATAAAGCAAAAAATAAACTGCTATCTATAAACATATAAAACTGTTTTACTTTAGAGGGAAAATAAACTTGAAGCAACAGTATCCTCGGAATAAATCAAATGCGTATTATATTGAATTTTTTTTATTTTATAGAGATTTCTGTTGAGATTTGTTGATTCGTTTTCATCTATTTTTTTCATTTGTTCGAAATAATGAATAAAATAAATACGTTCATCATGGGTAAATTAATGAATGAATGCATGAATGTGATTTTTCCAGTTTATAATTGTTATGTAACTCCAGTGAAAAAAACATTCCAGATTCATGCACATTTGCCTTAAATTCTCTGCAGCACACAGCGTTTCCCTCGGACGTGAAGGACCTGACCAAGCGCATAAGGACGGTGCTGATGGCCACGGAGCAGATGAAGGAACACGAGAATGATCCGGAGATGCTGGTGGACCTGCAGTACAGTTTGGCCAAATCCTACACCAGCACCCCAGAGCTGCGCAAAACCTGGCTGGACAGCATGGCCCGCATTCACAACAAGAACGGGGATCTCTCTGAGGTACTGGGTATTAAACTCCCTGTTTCCTTTAGGTCTTGCATAACAATTTTTTATTGTCTCCTCCCTCATAGGCAGCAATGTGTTACGTGCACGTAGCTGCACTGGTGGCTGAGTATCTGTGGAGAAAAGGTGAGATAAGAACGTGAGCCTCTGAAACATATGCTTCTTTTACAGTGTGCAACTAAATTAAAAGTCTGCACCAACATTTTTATTATCGGCTTTGATAGTGGCCATAAAATGAGTCAGTGTGGAGAGATTATCCTGGGCCCAAGATTATTAAAGGTCATAAAATACGACTGATTCACTCATCACGTTTAGAGTGTTTAAAGATACACGTTTTTATGGTATACAATAACATTCTACAGGTTCAAACCTGGATTTGATGCAGTAAGTAATAAAAATCTAATTGATTTCATGTGAATCTAACTTAATCACTGGTCCAAGGTTCATCTGACTGAATGGTTTACTAAATACATTTTTAATAACCAGCAAATTGTCAAAGATCCCAGTAATAAACTGTTCTAAGAAAATAGTTTACAACTTTGGGCACAATTTTCACAAACTTCAGCACAATTTTATCAAAGGATATGATATAATTTATAAATTAGGGATGTAACGATTATTCGCAAGGCAGTTAAAAATCGATTCATAGGTATCACGGTTCTTATCGATGCTCTGAAAATTTAATCGTAGTACTTTTTTTAATCAGCAGAGGGCGCTATATATCCTTCTCATCTAAAAGTGTAGACGGCGGGCGGAATCTGCTACTACTTTCTTTCTGGCCGCCTTCTACTCTTAAACATGTTTATAAATGATTCTATACCCCTTTAGCACCGAAAGAATATCTGTAATATTACGTGAATATCTGTGAAAGTCACATTTTTTATTAGCTCTGTCTGCTAGCATAGTGCAGACTGTTAAGGCACAAAATACATTTTCAGTTGCACTTTTAAAAAGATAAGGAACTACTATGCAGTTTTGCATTATTTACTATAGAACCAGAATTTAAATTAATAGGCTTCTTCTTCATTTGTATTATTCCTTTATTTATTTCATTCAAGATTAATTTTTAGTTAAATTGCATTGTTTTGAATAGTTTATCAAGGGATTCTTTAGACAATTAAATATAAAAGGAAAATAGTACAGAATGTTCTAATAAAGGAATATTTTTCTACATTCCCATTTTGTAAAATAAATCGTGAGAGAATCGTATCCTGAACCCAGTATCGTGAATCGTATCGTATCTGGAGTTGAGTGAATCGTTACATCTCTATTATAAATAGAAAATGTCACAGTGTCAAGGATAGAGGGCAGTTTTTTGACACTTTTATTCACTTGAGCTTTGTACGTATGTATTTGTGTTGAACTAGAAAACTGTTTGTTACTGTTAGAAATGAGTGTAGCTCTTATTCTGCTGTGCTGACATACATTCTTTAGAACAAAAGCACAGCGTCATAGCAATTTTATCCTTTTTTTATTACCGAAAAATGCCTACAACCTTATCAGAATTTTGTGGTTCCAAACTTTTCTGTTCTTCACCACTAACTGTCCAAATGAACCCTTTGCTGCATTGCGATTGTGTCCCTTTTGCCATTTCTAGGAATGTTCCGCCAGGGCTGCTCATCTTTCCGCGTCATCACCCCGAACATTGACGAGGAGTCGGCCATGATGGAGGATGTAGGGATGCAGGACGTTCACTTCAACGAGGTCAGACTTTGTCTTGTCACCTTTGCGCAGACTTTAAATTCCGACTTTTAACCGGGCTGGAAAATCACTGAGCTGCCAGTGAAAAATGATGCTCATAAGGGACGTCCATTAGGAACTACACAGCTGGTTCTGAGGCTTGTTGACACAGATGTGAAATTGAAAGTGCATTTTTATGAGCGGGTCAACACGATCCAAGGGACGGAGCAGCACTCTCCCTTCCATTTATTTTGAAACCTTTCCTTTTTATGAGCCAGCCTCCCCTATATATAAAAAAGTAGATTACAGGTCTATTTCCTTCCAGCTTTGTGCTCTCTGCAGGAACACCATGCTCACTTCAAGATGAAAAAGAACAGTTGTGATTGTTTGATAATTATGGGTGTGTTCAGGAGGTGCTGATGGAGCTGTTGGAGGAGTGTGGGGATGGCCTGTGGAAGGCAGAGCGATACGAGCTCATTGCAGACGTGTACAGGCTCGTTATTCCCATCTACGAACAGCGCAGGGACTTTGAGGTACTTGTCTTGCACTGACGGGAAAACGTTACGAAGTTGGAAAAAGTCACTATATCAAAGCAAAAATCCTCTTCAACTACAAATATTTATTCGTGCCTGAAAATGAAACCCCTGAATAATGTTTTGGATAAATCAAAAACACATGAAAATCACTAAAAATATGTGTTATACAGTGCAAATGACTGTGTAAGGGCACAAATAATAGCAAGAGGAAGAAATAAGCCACAAATGAACAATATATGCCTTTTACTAGTTGCAAAGATTTAATTTCATTATCGGGGAATACCTGATCAGCTGTCATATTTGGTCTTATTAGATGTTTAAGAATATAATAAAGGGGTAAAGGAAAAAGATAGAGAATATACTGTATGAAAGAGAATATTAATATATATATTTCAGGATATATATTTTTTTATTTCTAATGACATCAATTGAAATTAGGTATTGTGTGTATGGTAGATAAGATATTGATTAATAAATGACTAATAAATGAGTATCTGTGCTTGTAATTTGTGTTTTTGCAATAAAGTTGAATTAAAACAGTTTTTTTTTCAGAATAAAAAAGGAGGATTTTGATAGAAAATGGATTAGATTTACAAAGACACCAACATGTAAAGGATGGTGTCACCCCCTTTTTTTTGTATAATGAAGAAAACTGATGTAAACTGAAACCTTTAACCTTTAAACCCCTTTGTACTATAAGACCTGATGCCATGCATTTTTTCAATTTCTTGCCTTCTAACTGTGTTAATGTTAAAAATGTGTTGTTTTTACATTGTTGAATAAATGAGTCTGTGTAATTTGTGTAACAGAAACTGACCCACCTATATGACACCCTCCATCGTGCTTACACTAAAGTGATGGAAGTGATGCACAGCGGTAAGAGGCTGCTGGGAACCTACTTCAGGGTGGCCTTCTTTGGACAGGTAACCACCAAAAACACAATAATTAGCACCTTTTGTTACGCATGTGCACTAACTGGGTCCAAACCAATTCTCCTTTTTTCTCAACCTGCTTCCAGGCTGCGGTAAGTGTGTTTTAGTGTCGATCCCTGTAGCTAAAGCTCACATTGTGTCCTCCTTTGTGTGTTTCTATTTCGGTCCCTGAACTATGAATTTTGATTTTCCCGATAAAATGATCTAAAACTCTCACAGATCATTCGTCACTGTGTGCAGTACTGTGTGCAGAGGTGTGTAGTGTACCCCAATATTTAACTCAAGAATAGTGGAAAAGGTGGTGAAATGGGGTTTTAAAAACCACAGAAATTGGGTTAAAAGTTAGAAATTAGAGTGCTCAAGAACAGACTGAAAAAGTGGTGAAAAAGATTCAAAGTGTCAATATTGGAAGCTTTAGTAGGAAGACGGTAGTTTAAACTGTCAAATAATTGTGAATGTGATTAAATTGGCAAAAATAAGCATGAAATATGGTGAAAAGAGGTTAAAAGTGATGGGAAAACGGTGGGAAAAGTGGTGGAAAGGGTTTATAAGTGCCCAAAATGTCTTGAAAGTGGAGAAAATGTGCAGAAAAGGCATTGAAATTTGATGGATAGACAGCAAAAAAGGGAGTAATGTAGCAATAATACATTGAAAGGAGCAAAAATATTGCAAGAAAAAGTAATGAAAATATATATAAGTTTGGTGTAGTTGCAGAAAAAGGGTAAAAATAAACAAAAATGGGCTCAAATTGTTGAGAACCCCTGGCAGTGTCGACTGCATGGCTCTATCTGCACACTGTAGATTTTTCTACGGCAGTATCCAGCATGTCACTTGATATTTTAGCTTTGAATACGGTTCTTAGAGTGAGTTTATCCTTT